>NC_134265.1:361294660-361322160 GCF_031893055.1 Leptodactylus fuscus
TAGGAGATAGATAGATAGATAGATAGATAGATAGATAGATAGGAGATAGATAGATAGATAGATAGATAGATAGGAGATAGATAGATAGATAGATAGGAGATAGATAGATAGATAGATAGGAGATAGATAGATAGATAGATAGATAGATAGATAGGAGATAGATAGATAGATAGATAGGAGATAGATAGATAGATAGATAGATAGATAGATAGGAGATAGATAGATAGATAGATAGATAGATAGATAGATAGATAGGAGATAGATAGATAGATAGATAGATAGATAGATAGATAGGAGATAGATAGATAGATAGATAGGAGATAGATAGATAGGAGATAGATAGATAGGAGATAGATAGATAGATAGATAGATAGATAGATAGATAGATAGATAGGAGATAGATAGATAGATAGATAGATAGGAGATAGATAGATAGATAGATAGATAGGAGATAGATAGATAGATAGATAGATAGATAGGAGATAGATAGATAGATAGATAGATAGATAGGAGATAGATAGATAGATAGATAGGAGATAGATAGATAGATAGATAGATAGATAGATAGGAGATAGATAGATAGATAGATAGATAGATAGATAGGAGAGATAGATAGATAGATAGATAGATAGGAGATAGATAGATAGGAGATAGATAGATAGATAGGAGATAGATAGATAGGAGATAGATAGATAGGAGATAGATAGATAGGAGATAGATAGATAGATAGATAGATAGATAGATAGATAGATAGATAGGAGATAGATAGATAGATAGATAGATAGATAGATAGATAGGAGATAGATAGATAGTATAATAATTGTTTATGGGTGTCCACAGAGGGATATAATACTGTGTGCAGGGGCCACTATTGGGGTTAATACTGTGTGCAGGGGCCACTATTGGGGTTAATACTGTCTGCAGGGGACACTATTGGGGTTAATACTGTGTGCAAGGGACACTATTGGGGTTAATAGTGTGTGCAGGGGCCACTATTGGGGTTAATACTGTGTGCAAGGGCCACTATGGGACATAATACTGTGTGCAAGGGACACTATTGGGGTTAATACTGTGTGCAGGGGGCCACTATGGGGGATAATACTGTGTGCAGGGGACACTATTGGGGTTAATACTGTGTGCAAGGGACACTATTGGGGTTAATACTGTGTGCAGGGGCCACTATGGGACATAATACTGTGTGCAGGGGCCACTATTGGGGTTAATACTGTGTGCAACGGCCACTATGGGACATAATACTGTGTGCAGGGGACACTATTGGGGTTAATACTGTGTGCAGGGGACACTATTGGGGTTAATACTGTGTGCAGGGGCCACTATTGGGGTTAATTCTGTGTGCAGGGGCCACTATTGGGGTTAATACTGTGTGCAAGGGACACTATTGTGGTTAATACTGTGTGCAGGGTCCACTATTGTGGTTAATACTGTGTGCAGGGGCCACTATTGGGGTTAATACTGTGTGCAGGAGCCACTATTGGGGTTAATACTGTGTGCAGGGGACACTATTGGGGTTAATACTGTGTGCAGGGGCCACTATGGGGGATAATACTGTGTGCAGGGGACACTATTGGGGTTAATACTGTGTGCAGGGGCCACTATGGGGGATAATACTGTGTGCAGGGGACACTATTGGGGTTAATACTGTGTGCAAGGGACACTATTGGGTTAAATACTGTGTGCAGGGGACACTATTGGGGTTAATAGTGTGTGCAGGGGCCACTATTGGGGTTAATACTGTGTGCAGGGGCCACTATGAGGGATAATACTGTGTGCAGGGGACACTATTGGGGTTAATACTGTGTACAGGGGCCACTATGGGGGATAATACTGTGTGCAGGGGCCACTATGAGGGATAATATTGTGTGCAGGGGACACTATTGGGGTTAATACTGTGTACAGGGGCCACTATGGGGGATAATACTGTGTGCAGGGGCCACTATGAGGGATAATACTGTGTGCAGGGGCCACTATGGGGGATAATACTGTGTGCAGGGGACACTATTGGGGTTAATACTGTGTGCAGGGGCAAGTAAGGGACATAATAGAGTGCGGAGGAGGGGGTCGGTCGAGGTCTTCGGCGTCAGTTGGGATGGGGGGGGCCCATGTCAAAAGTTCGCCACGGGGCCCTGCCATTCCTAGTTACGCCACTGCTACACAGACAATCTCCTCGCTATATGTGTAGATGGCTCCAACCACACGGACAGAACTTAGGCAGCAGTTCACACTGGAGTCTCAGCAGTCTTCTCAGTGAAGGACAGACCCCGGCACCTCCTCACTCCCCCAGGACTGAGGTCTGATCAGACTTTATAGGCCTGTAATGAGGCGCAGCTCCCACCTGTACATGAGAGCTCCTTCCTGCTGCAGGATAACAAGGGGTTAAAACTAAAACACCGGTGAGGATTTCCTACAGCCTGTAATACCCTCTCTCACCACACGTACCTGAGGAATCTTGGGGGTATATAGCGATCCACGATATAGGGGCCACACGATGGCTCAGTGGTTAGCCTGGAGTCCTGGTGTTCAAGTCCCCTAAGGACTCTCTGTTATGTGTACTCACCTCTCCTGGTCCTCCACTGTCAGTAATAATAGTGTAAATGGTTTACTCCAAATTTTGACTGGTTCTTAAATTTTAAAAAATTTCTAATGAAGCCATTGTGATCCAGTTCACTCCTCCCTAGTTAGAGCTTGGGTGACCCCGTTGGCCCTGAATCTTGCGCAGTAGACGGGGCCCAGTTTTTGGGTGTCCTGCGGGTGTCTGATTACATCATCAGATAGTCCGGGGTAGTTTTTTACTGGTGGGGTCTTCTCTTACCCTCTTTCAAAAATTTGCGTTCACATCCGATCTTCTGGTGGTCGTATTATCTGATCGTCGCTGACTAATCCCTTCTTGGCAATTCTCAGATCTCGCCATTCATCTATAAATTATTAGAAACGCCGTCGCAGACTTCCTGCCGGTAACAATAAGGATGTGAGGAAGTTCATCCGTCTGTCTGGTGTGAACAGCGTCCGTAATTCATAGGGATCAATTTACACAAGTGTCAGCGGCTGGAAGTCATGTCTTAGCAACAAAAGTTCAATTATGTCCCAACCCCCCCCAAAAAAAATCAAAGCGCTCAGGGTTAATGTTCAGTAACTTAGTAACATTGTAAATCCTGAATTACAGTTTCTACTCCAGTTACATCCAGAGCAGCGGCTTAGTCTTACATTTCAGTCTGCGAAATCTCGGATCTGATTGCACCGATATAATATTGTGAGATGAAAAGAGAGTCTAGGACGGGTGAATTCCAGAAGAGTTGTGGCTGCAGATCTGGTTGGGATTGGAGTATAAGATTTTTGGTCAGGTTGTCGGCACTGGAGATCCTGGAAGCTCCGGACTCTTGTAGTCACCTTCCATCTCACCTTCAGGGATCTGTGTCAGTGAAGAAGACATGGTGGACAATATAGAAAAACAGTAAATGAAGTTACAACAGAGGAGGAGGAACACACAGAACCTGACTCAACATTTGTGTTTCACTGCTTTCAAAAACATCTTTATTCTCAGGAAGTGCAAAAACACTGAGGCTACTGATGGGCTGTCAGGACCAGAAGTAGTTTTGCTGTTGCCATCCACATTCTTACTGTTAGTACTTGCATAAGTGTTTCCTCCTCACCTCCTTTTGCTTGTCCCCTGCCTTGTTTTTTTCCAGTTATTTTACTGCACACTGCTTAAATAGTGATATAATAATGATTGCCAATAATTCTAACACCGTATGTATGTCTTTTTTTTACAATTTTTTTTTTTTTAAAGAAAAATAGAAAAGAACTAAAAGCACTGAAAGGATGAACTGGTCAGTGACTATTAGGGTAAGTTCAGACAGGTAATCCGTGCTCTCCGCTCCGGATTAGGCCCAATGAATGGGCCTAGTCTGGAGGAGGGAGTGTCTTCAGGCCGAAGAATGAGCACCTCGCTTCTTTTTTTGCAGGAGCCGGAAGAAACGGTTCCTGGAAAAAATCTCCTGAGCAGCTGCCATTGATTTCAATGGGAACCGTTTTTTTGGTCAGGATTTTGAGGCGGCTATGGCAGATGATGCGGTCAAAATGCTCCCATTCATTTCAATGGGAGTTAGGAGCGTATATGCCGCGTTATTTTTCGCCCGTGATTTTGCGGCCGCAAAATCACGGGAGCAAAATAACGTGGCGTATACACTCCTTACTCCCATTGAAATGAATGGGAGCATTTTGAGCGCACAATCTGCTGACACGTGTATACATGCCAGATTGCACTCCACGTTACATTGTGTGAATGCACCCTTAGACAAAATTAGATTTTTTGGCAATGAAAGGGTTAACTGTCCTTCCACAGTATAATGCCCCTACAGTCATCCATACATTATATGCCCCCACATTACAATGTTCCCCCACAGTATAAAGTCCCTCTACTGGTGCCCCAGTTTAACTTCTCACTCCAGCTGCCCCCAGTTTAATGTCCCCCTCCAATGGCCCAATGTAATATCCCCCTCCATCTGCCTCAAGTTTAATGTCCCTCTTCATCTTCCCCGCCTGTTTAATGGACCCCTCCATCTGCCCCCAGTTTAATGTCCCCCTTCAACTACTCCCACATTTTAATAGCTTTCTCCAGCTGCCCCCAGTTTAATTTACCCATTCAGATGCCTCAAGTTTAATGTCCCTCCTCATCTGCCCCCCAGTTTAATGTTCCTCATTATCTGTCCCCCCAGCAAAATGCTCCCTCCATCTGCCCCCAAAGTTTAATGTCCTTCTCCAGCTGCTCCCAGTTTAATGTCCCCCCTTCAGCTACTCCCACAGTTTAATGACCTTCTCCAATTTCCCCCAGTTTAATGTCCCCCTCCAGCTGTCTCAAGTTTAATGTCCCTCTTCATTTGCCCCGCCCGTTTAATGGACCCCTTCATCTGCCCCCAGTTTAATGTCCCCCTTCAACTACACCCACATTTTAATAGCCCTCTCCAGCTGCCCCCAGTTTAATTTACCCATCCAGTTGCCTCAAGTTTAATATCCCTCCTCATCTTCCCCCCAGTTTAATGTTCCTTATTATCTGTCCCCCCAGCAAAATGCCCCTTCCATCTGCCCCCAAAGTTTAATGTCCTTCTCCAGCTGCTCCCAGTTTAATGTCCCCCCTTCAGCTACTCCACAGTTTAATGACCTTCTCTAATTTTCCCCAGTTTACTGTCCCCCTCCAGTTGCCTCAAGTTTAATGTCCCTCTTCATTTGCCCCCCAGTTTAATGGACCCTTCCATCTGCCCCCAGTTTAATTTCCCCCTTCAACTACGCCCACATTTTAATAGCCCTCTCCAGCTTCCCCCAGTTTAATTTACCCATCCAGTTGCCTCAAGTTTAATGTCCCTCCTCATCTGCCCCCCAGTTTAATGTTCCTCATTATCTGTCCCCCCAGTAAAATGTCCCCACTCTATCTGCTATTACTTCCATTACTACGACTCCTCTTACCATCACTACTACCATTACTACTACTCCTCTTACTATTACTACTGCACCTCACAGTATCAGACGTTGCATTAGTTATTACGGACAACGTTCCGCCTTTCGCCCTCCATTGGTTTCCAGGACAATATAATAATGCAGACAAAGCTGACACTTGGGCCTTGTGATATTTTTGGCCGCGTATCAGTAAATAATCTGCGTCTATAGAGCGGTACAATTAACTTTACATATGTCATGAAACAATTCTCTGACAAGCGGGGAACTCGTTACGGGACACCCAATTAACACCCGCCGGCCTCCTCATAATAGGCCATTGTTCTTCATGTGGGAGCCTTTTACAAATGTCCATCTGGGCGTGAATGAAACGTATTGCCTTACCCAATGTTTATAGGAGATTGTGCGTGGGTGTGACGTGTAGGGGTGCATTGTATTGGTGGGGGGTGACGTGTGACATAGTGACAGAAAACTGAGAGAAATCACCAACTTACTGCAAGGATCCGCTCTGTGCAGGATTGCAGGGTCCG
The DNA here is from genome assembly GCF_031893055.1 of Leptodactylus fuscus. Lineage (NCBI taxonomy): Eukaryota > Metazoa > Chordata > Amphibia > Anura > Leptodactylidae > Leptodactylus > Leptodactylus fuscus. The sequence goes on from NC_134265.1 coordinate 361,300,657, forward strand.
GCTCAGGAACCCTGCCTTGTGTGTCCTATGAGTTATAGGGGCTCTGCTCTTTAATCGGTCCTTGCTTGTCGGTACAGTCTATCGAAAAATTGTCTTGCTGTAGGGACCAACGTGATAACCGGTAACCTGTGCGTCAGGTGTTTAATATCTCTGCAGCGCCATCACATGGCAAACAGCGCACTGCATTGTATTCCAATTGACTGTCCTCCAAGACGAGAGACTCTCTTTGTAGCTATTGTCCCCCGCACGACTCCTGACACTTACAAGAACAACATGAGAAGCTTTTATCAACCAAGGCCGAAAACACAAAGTCAGTAGATTGTAGCAAGACCATCAGGGCATAACTAAAGGCTCATGGACCCTGATGTCAAACCTCAGTTCGGGCCCCCTGCACAACTTCTACTTATGACCATCAGCCATTCTCCTTTCTGACAGTGGAAGGCTGTGCATTATAAATCTTCTCACTCCAGTGCATCAGAGGGCAGCATAATACCTTTACGACATATAGACTGTCAACCATCCAAGGAAATCATGAAGGAGATCCAAGAAGTTTTTCAGACCTATGTGAGGGTGACCTATGGGCCTGGTCACAGCTACGACCACTGGGACCCCTATAGGTACAGCAGTGGTCACCTTCCATGGCTGCTATATGTAAGGAAACTAGTAAGAGACATTCTCGACTGCTGCTCCATTTAGACTCCTCCTAGGAAGGATGTGGAGAACAAGAGGACTCCGATCACCTGACCTAAATCTATAGGGGTTCTCCAAAATATGATATCCATCACCCGTCCTTAGTATAGGTCCTCAATATCAAATTGGTGGGGGTCCGAATCTCAGAAACCAAACAGATCAACTGATTGAAGGCCTCTTCACTACTTACCAATCACAGCACCCTGCATTGTATAGTGGCAGTGCTTGGTATTGCAGCCCAGCTCAGTTCATATGAATGGGACTGATCTGTAACTGTACCCTGTGACCAATGCATGTGAGGTGTCACTGGCCTGAGAAGAGCTCCCCCACGCATTCTCTTCAATCATTTGATCGGTGGGGGTCCTGGGTGTCAGACGTTACCGATCTAATATTGATAGTCTGTCCTATAGATAGGTCATCGATATCATAGTCCTAGAAAACCCCTGGGTAAAAAATATGCAAATCTATTCCCCAGGATGTAATTAGGAGAACAGTGCCTCTCTATGCCGCCCTCTAGAGGACAGCCCCCTTAACATCATGCATGACTCAGTTAATAAGCCTACTGACATGATGCGGGGTTTATCGCCAAATTAGTATTTCTATTCCAAAAGGAACAGATTCCCAGCTATGGACAGCGCTGTTTCGGTCTTTTGGACCTCGTCAGCATAGCGCAGGGATACTGATTTGGCAGAGTGAGAGACTACATTAATGTGTATGATTATCCCCTGACCCTAGAAAACCCCTTTAAGGCACAACCAAATGTGCGGCACTGAGTCCTGAAAAGGATGCAGTGCTCACTCAAATGCTGCAACCTCCTCAAGCAGCTGATGGGCCGGGGGGGGGGGGGGGGGGCAAGATGGATGACCCCTGCTAACCTTAAACTAATGACCTATCCTAAGACCAGGGTCCTGCTGTCAGAGATCAAGTGCACAAGTGTGTTCACATTAGGACTAGAGATGGGCGAACCTCACGAGATTCATTTCAATAAATATTTCGAGTTTCAGGTTTGAGTTGAGCCTGAAATTTTTGGAAAATTAGGATCAAATCTAGTTTGCCCTGAGCCCATTCTTTCATCTCTAATTACAACTTGTTTGGGGAGGGGGCATGACATTGCATCTCTACCTGTGATACCATCTGGCCACAATTGGGCATCCAACATTTTTGGATTTTTTGAAAAATTACAATTGTTTTCCCTTCTCTTCACATTACAACCTTGAATTAGGTCACAAAATTTTGCAAATAATTGAAGCTCAATCATGGCAAGGTAGAAAGCGCAGATAGGTCGGGAGGACAAAAAAGACTAAACTTTTTGTTGACCGTGTCGCGGTCCATTGGATTGTGTAACATTGTGGGGCCATAGCTGATAAACCTGAGCTCAGCCTCGAGGAGCGATAAATCTCAGGACGCCGTGACCTCACCTTCGCCGCCACCTCTTGGCTATCACAAGCCGTCCTTGCAGTTTGTGTTCGCACCATTAGGCTAATGACGGAGACGCTCATTAGTGTAACCTGTAATCAATAAACAATAATTCCCTAATGTTTCCTTTCTATCAACTATTGGAAGGGAAAGAATTAGACGGGGCGGGGAGGAAAAGCTTCCAGCACCTAGTAATTAGAACATTAACCCGCACAATGGAGGCCGCATTGTTACCCCGGCTGAAAAGTGTTACGTGTGACTTAAACATTCAATGCCTGGAAGGGACAACTCCGGGGACCGAGGGGCCCTCCCGCTGAGCAGACCTGTCACACAAAACACCATTAGGGGCTGCTGTGTGTTTTCATCAGGGAGACAGCCCTCCCTTAACGGGTGTGTTAAAGAGGTCAGAGGGTAATTGCGATGGGTGATGGTCATTAGCCCTGGATTGACAAACTGGTTGTGTGTCCACTTGTGTTTTTATGCAGGACAAGCCGAGGCTGAATAGGATTAAGACCTGATCAGATCCAGTCATGAACCTGCGGTAGAGCACATTCCTAGCCCAGCGACAGGACCTTGTACAATGCACAATATCCAGAGTCGTTTGCAAAAAATTGTAGTCGACAATTGTATTTTGAGGGCAAGCATCTAATAAAATGGTAGACTCTTATAGGATGACCATCGCAAACCAAACATGGTCCTGATCAGACCTGCGGTAGAGCACGTTCCTAATACAAGACCTTGTATAATGCACAGTACCAGGAGACCAGTTTCAAAAAATTGCAGTAGACAATTGTATTTTGAGATCAGATGTCTAATAAAATACGAGAATCTTATAGGATGACCATCGCAGGACAAAGTTGGACTGATGAGACCGAGTCCTGAAGATATGGTGGAGAACATTGCACAGGAGCGTATGTAATAGACGATAAAGCCATTTTCAAAAAATTCCACTCAGCGTTTGCTCTAGGTGGACAATTCCCTAATAAAATGGGAGAATCTTATATGAAGGTAAGAATGAACAGGACAAGAAAACCAGATCAGACCGAGTCATGAAACCCTATTACAACGTATCCCTAACACAGATTTAGACTTCAAATCCATTTTCAAAAATTTATTTTCAGGAATTGTATTTTGAAGGCAATTCTCTAATACAATGGTAGAATCTTACACCGTACATGGTGCTCTGGGCAAAGATCCTCAAGAAGCTTCTGTTGTGGCCAATGGTCCCTGCTTATATAGGGTTAGTTCAGAGATAAGACCATATACGCATCCATTTGGAATACAAATCCCTAAAATAATCTGAGGTCAGACTGATAGAGCAAAGGTCTGACGTGGTGAAGGTAAGGCTGGTGGTGTCTGGGAAGAGAAACCATTGAATGATTGCAGGACCAGATTTGGAGAAGTGAGAGTGTCCTAGAAGCTAAGGCAAGTGTGAAGACCAGAAGACCAGAAGACCAGGGCCAGATCAAGGTCTGTAGGGACCCTGGGGCAAAATGTGCGCAGTCAAACTAGGAGGAGAAGGCCTGACCGCAGAAGTCCCAGGAGACAAGATTGTATGACACTAGGGTCAAAGATGAAAATTATGGAATAATATTGTGCCCTCTGTAAATAATACTTCCTTAGATTACACCGCTACATGGTAACCAGGAGCCAAAGTCAGATCCTTACTGCTTGGTAGTTTTTGTTGATTAACAGGTATCTCCCCATATATAAGGAAGAGCCTGACACAAGGGGAGGAAGGTGGCGCTGATTCTGACGCAATAACCCACATCACAATCAGCACTGAATAAAGGACTCCCATTAAATACAATGGTTCCATTATCTGCGCGGAACTCATTGAAATCAATTAAAAGACTTTATCGCGCCAGAAACAGCGCCAATTTCCTTCGTGTGAATGACCCCTAAGGTGGGAAAACCTCTATAGATTACAATTAGACAGTGTCAGAAGAGCGAATATTATTATTAGATGTACATTATTATAGCGGTTATATTCTTGTACATAGGAGTAGTATTATAGTAGTTATATTCTTGTACATAGGAGTAGTATTATAGTAGGTATATTCTTGTACATAGGGGGTAGTATTATAGTAGTTATATTCTTGTACATAGGAGTAGTATTATAGTAGTTATATTCTTGTACATAGGAGGTAGTATTATAGTAGTTATATTCTTGTACATAGGAGTAGTATTATAGTAGTTATATTCTTGTACATAGGAGCAGTATTATAGTAGTTATATTCTTGTACATAGGAGCAGTATTATAGTAGTTATATTCTTGTACATAGCAGTAGTATTATAGTAGTTATATTCTTGTACATAGGAGCAGTATTATAGTAGTTATATTCTTGTACATAAGAGTAGTATTATAGTAGTTATATTCTTGTACATAGGAGTAGTATTATAGTAGTTATATTCTTGTACATAGGAACAGTATTATAGTAGTTATATTCTTGTACATAGGAGTAGTATTATAGTAGTTATATTCTTGTATATAGGAGTAGTATTATAGTAGTTATATTCTTGTATATAGGAGGTAGTATTATAGTAGTTATATTCTTGTACATAGGAGTAGTATTATAGTAGTTATATTCTTGTACATAGGAGCAGTATTATAGTAGTTATATTCTTGTACATAGGAGCAGTATTATAGTAGTTATATTCTTGTACATAAGAGTAGTATTATAGTAGTTATATTCTTGTACATAGGAACAGTATTATAGTAGTTATATTCTTGTACATAGGAGTAGTATTATAGTAGTTATATTCTTGTACATAGGAGGTAGTATTATAGTAGTTATATTCTTGTACATAGGAGCAGTATTATAGTAGTTATATTCTTGTACATAGGGGGTAGTATTATAGTAGTTATATTCTTGTACATAGGAGTAGTATTATAGTAGTTATATTCTTGTACATAGGAGTAGTACTATAGTAGTTATATTCTTGTACATAGGAGCAGTATTATAGTAGTTATATTCTTGTACATAGGAGCAGTATTATAGTAGTTATATTCTTGTACATAGGAGCAGTATTATAGTAGTTATATTCTTGTACATAGGAGTAGTATTATAGTAGTTATATTCTTGTACATAGGAGTAGTATTATAGTAGTTATATTCTTGTACATAGGGGGTAGTATTATAGTAGTTATATTCTTGTACATAGGAGTAGTATTATAGTAGTTATATTCTTGTACATAGGAGCAGTATTATAGTAGTTATATTCTTGTACATAGGAGGTAGTATTATAGTAGTTATATTCTTGTACATAGGAGGTAGTATTATAGTAGTTATATTCTTGTACATAGGAGTAGTATTATAGTAGTTATATTCTTGTACATATGGGACAGTATTATAGTAGTTATATTCTTGTACATAGGAGCAGTATTATAGTAGTTATATTCTTGTACATAGGAGTAGCATTATAGTAGTTATATTCTTGTACATAGGAGCAGTATTATAGTCGTTATATTCTTGTACATAGGAGTAGTATTATAGTAGTTATATTCTTGCACATAGGAGTTGTACTATAGTAGTTATATTCTTGTACATAGGAGTAGTATTATAGTAGTTATATTCTTGTACATAGGGGGTAGTATTATAGTAGTTATATTCTTGTACATAGGAGCAGTATTATAGTAGTTATATTCTTGTACATATGAGCAGTATTATAGTAGTTATATTCTTGTACATAGGAGTAGTATTATAGTAGTTATATTCTTGCACATAGGAGCAGTATTATAGTAGTTATATTCTTGTACATAGGAGCAGTATTATAGTAGTTATATTCTTGTACATATGAGCAGTATTATAGTAGTTATATTCTTGTACATAGGAGTAGTATTATAGTAGTTATATTCTTGTACATAGGAGTAGTATTTTGGTAGTTATATTCTTGTACATAGGAGTAGTATTATAGTAGTTATATTCTTGTACATAGGAGGTAGTATTATAGTAGTTATATTCTTGTACATAGGAGTTGTACTATAGAAGTTATATTCTTGTACATAGGAGTAGTATTATAGTAGTTATATTCTTGTACATAGGAGCAGTACTATAGTAGCTATATTCTTGTACATAGGAGTAGTATTATAGTAGTTATATTCTTGTACACAGGAGTAGTATTATAGTAGTTATATTCTTGTACATAGGAGGTAGTATTATAGTAGTTATATTCTTGTACATAGGAGTAGTATTATAGTAGTTATATTCTTGTACATAGGAGCAGTATTATAGTAGTTATATTCTTGTACATAGGAACAGTATTATAGTAGTTATATTCTTGTACATAGGAGCAGTACTATAGTAGCTATATTCTTGTACATAGGAGTAGTATTATAGTAGTTATATTCTTGTACATAGGAGCAGTATTATAGTAGTTATATTCTTGTACATAGGAGCAGTATTATAGTAGTTATATTCTTGTACATGGGAGGTAGTATTAAAGTAGATATGTTCTTGTACATAGGAGCAGTATTATAGTAGTTATATTCTTGTACAGAAGAGCAGTATTATAGTAGTTATATTCTTGTACATAGGAGGTGGTATTATAGTAGTTATATTCTTGTACATACGAGTAGTATTATAGTAGTTATATTCTTGTACATAGGAGTAGTATTATAGTAGTTATATTCTTGTACATATGAGTAGTATTATAGTAGTTATATTCTTGTACATATGAGTAGTATTATAGTAGTTATATTCTTGTACATATGGGGCAGTATTATAGTAGTTATATTCTTGTACATAGGAGCAGTATTATAGTAGTTATATTCTTGTACATAGGAGTAGTATTATATTAGTTATATTCTTGAACATAGGAGTAGTATTATAGTAGTTATATTCTTGTACATAGGAGTAGTATTATAGTAGTTATATTCTTGTACATAGGAGTAGTATTATAGTAGTTATATTCTTGAACATAGGAGTAGTATTATAGTAGTTATATTCTTGTACATAGGAGCAGTATTATAATACTTATATTCTTGTACATAGGAGTAGTATTATAGTAGTTATATTCTTGTACATAGGAGCAGTATTATAGTAGTTATATTCTTGTACATAGGAGCAGTATTATAGTAGTTATATTCTTGTACATAGGAGCAGTATTATAGTAGTTATATTTTTGTACATAGGAGCAGTATTATAATACTTATATTCTTGTAGATAGGAGCAGTATTATAATACTTATATTCTTGTACATAGGAGCAGTATTATAGTCGTTATATTCTTGTACATAGGAGTAGTATTATAGTAGTTATATTTTTGTACATAGGAGTAGTATTATAGTAGTTATATTCTTGTACATAGGAGTAGTATTATAGTAGTTATATTCTTGTACATAGGAGTAGTATTATAGTAGTTATATTCTTCTATACAGGAGCAGTATTATAGTAGTTATATTCTTGTACATAGGAGCAGTATTATAGTAGCTATATTCTTGTACATAGGAGTAGTATTATAGTAGTTATATTCTTGTACATAGGAGGTATTATTATAGTTGTTATATTCTTGTACATAGGAGTAGTATTATAGTAGTTATATTCTTGTACATAGGAGTAGTATTATAGTAGTTATATTCTTGTACATAGGAGCAGTATTATAGTAGTTATATTCTTGTACATAGGAGGTAGTATTATAGTAGTTATATTTTTGTACATAGGAGCAGTATTATAATACTTATATTCTTGTACATAGGAGTAGTATTATAGTAGTTATATTCTTGTACATATGAGTAGTATTATAGTAGTTATTTTCTAGTACATAGGAGCAGTATTATAGTAGTTATATTCTTGTACATAGGAGTAGTATTATAATAGTTATATTCTTGTACATAGGAGCAGTATTATAGTAGTTATATTCTTATACATACTAGCAGTATTATAGTAGTTATATTCTTGTACATAGGAGTAATATTATAGTAGTTATAGTCTTGTACATATGAGGTAGTATTATAGTAGTTATATTCTTGTACATAGGGGGTAGTATTATAGTAGTTATATTCTTCTACATAGGAGTAGTACTATAGTAGTTATATTCTTGTACATAGGAGTAGTATTATAGTAGTTATATTCTTGTACATAGGAGTAGTGTTATAGTAGTTATATTCTTGTACATAGGAGCAGTATTATAGTAGTTATAGCCTTGTACATAGGAGGTAGTATTATAGTAGTTATATTCTTGTACATAGGAGTAGTGTTATAGTAGTTATATTCTTGTACATAGGAGTAGTATTATAGTAGTTATAGCCTTGTACATAGGAGGTAGTATTATAGTAGTTATATTCTTGTACATAGGAGCAGTATTATAGTAGTTATATTCTTGTACATAGGAGCAGTATTATAGTAGTTATATTCTTGTACATAGGAGTAGTATTATTGTAGTTATATTCTTGTACATAGGAGTAGTATTATAGTAGTTATATTCTTGTACATAGGAGTAATATTATAGTAGTTATATTCTTGTACATTGGAGGTAGTATTATAGTAGTTATATTCTTGTACATAGGAGTAATATTATAGTAGTTATATTCTTGTACATAGGAGTAATATTATAGTAGTTATATTCTTGTACATAAGAGCAGTATTATAGTAGTTATATTCTTGTACATAGGGGTAGTATTATAGTAGTTATATTCTTGTACATAGGAGTAATATTATAGTAGTTATATTCTTGTACATAGGAGTAATATTATAGTAGTTATATTCTTGTACATAGGAGCAGTATTATAGTAGTTATATTCTTGTACATAGGAGTAGTATTATAGTAGCTATATTCTTGTACATAGGAGCAGTATTATAGTATTTATCTTCTTGTACATAGGAGTAGTATTATAGTAGTTATATTCTTGTACATAGGAGCAGTATTATAGTAGTTATATTCTTATACATAGGAGTAGTATTATAGTAGTTATATTCTTGTACATAGCAGCAGTATTATAGTAGTTATATTCTTGTACATAGGAGTAATATTATAGTAGTTATATTCTTGTACATATGAGGTAGTATTATAGTAGTTATATTCTTGTACATAGGAGTAGTATAGTAGTTATAGCCTTGTACATAGGAGGTAGTATTATAGTAGTTATATTCTTGTACATAGGGGGTAGTATTATAGTAGTTATATTCTTGTACATAGGAGTAGTATTATAGTAGTTATATTCTAGTACATAGGAGTAGTATTATAGTAGTTATATTCTTGTACATAGGGGGTAGTATTATAGTAGTTATATTCTTGTATATAGGAGGTAGTATTATAGTAGTTATATTCTTGTACATAGGAGGTAGTATTATAGTAGATATATTCTTGTACATAGGAGCAGTATTATAGTAGTTATATTCTTGTACATAGGAGGCAGTATTATAGTAGTTATATTCTTGTACATAGGAGTAGTATTATAGTAGTTATATTCTTGTACATAGGAGATAGTATTATAGTAGTTATATTCTTGTACATAGGAGTAGTATTATAGTATTTATATTCTTGTATATAGGAGGTAGTATTATAGTAGTTATATTCTTGTACATAGGAGTAGTATTATAGTAGTTATATTCTTGTACATAGGAGTAGTATTATAGTAGTTATATTCTTGTACATAGGAGTAGTATTATAGTAGTTATATTCTTGTACATAGGAGCAGTATTATAATAGCTATATTCTTGTACATAGGAGCAGTATTATAGTAGTTATATTCTTGTACATAGGAGTAGTATTATAGTAGTTATATTCTTGTACATAGGAGCAGTATTATAGTAGTTATATTCTTGTACATAGGAGTAGTATTATAGTAGTTATATTCTTGTACATAGGAGTAGTATTATAGTAGTTATATTCTTGTACATAGGAGGTAGTATTAAAGTAGTTATATTCTTGTACATAGGAGTAGTATTATAGTAGTTATATTCTTGTACATAAGAGCAGTATTATAGTAGTTATATTCTTGTATATAGGAGTAGTATTATAGTAGTTATATTCTTGTACATAGGAGTAGTATTATAGTAGTTATATTCTTGTACATAGGAGCAGTATTATAGTAGTTATATTCTTGTACATAGGAGGTAGTATTATAGTAGTTATATTCTTGTACATAGGAGGTAGTATTATAGTAGTTATATTCTTGTACATAAGAGCAGTATTATAGTAGTTATATTCTTGTATATAGGAGTAGTATTATAGTAGTTATATTCTTGTACATAGGAGTAGTATTATAGTAGTTATATTCTTGTACATAGGAGCAGTATTATAGTAGTTATATTCTTGTACATAGGAGGTAGTATTATAGTAGTTATATTTTTGTACATAGGAGCAGTATTATAATACTTATATTCTTGTACATAGGAGTAGTATTATAGTAGTTATATTCTTGTACATATGAGTAGTATTATAGTAGTTATTTTCTAGTACATAGGAGCAGTATTATAGTAGTTATATTCTTGTACATAGGAGTAGTATTATAGTAGTTATATTCTTGTACATAGGAGCAGTATTATAGTAGTTATATTCTTATACATACTAGCAGTATTATAGTAGTTATATTCTTGTACATAGAAGTAGTATTATAGTAGTTATAGTCTTGTACATATGAGGTAGTATTATAGTAGTTATATTCTTGTACATAGGAGCAGTATTATAGTAGTTATAGTCTTGTACATATGAGGTAGTATTATAGTAGTTATATTCTTGTACATAGGGGGTAGTATTATAGTAGTTATATTCTTCTACATAGGAGTAGTACTATAGTAGTTATATTCTTGTACATAGGAGTAGTATTATAGTAGTTATATTCTTGTACATAGGAGTAGTGTTATAGTAGTTATGTTCTTGTACATATGAGTAGTATTATAGTAGTTATTTTCTAGTACATAGGAGCAGTATTATAGTAGTTATATTCTTGTACATAGGGGGTAGTATTATAGTAGTTATATTCTTGTACATAGGAGCAGTATTATAGTAGTTATATTCTTGTACATATGAGCAGTATTATAGTAGTTATATTCTTGTACATAGGAGTAGTATTATAGTAGTTATATTCTTGCACATAGGAGCAGTATTATAGTAGTTATATTCTTGTACATAGGAGCAGTATTATAGTAGTTATATTCTTGTACATATGAGCAGTATTATAGTAGTTATATTCTTGTACATAGGAGTAGTATTATAGTAGTTATATTCTTGTACATAGGAGTAGTATTTTGGTAGTTATATTCTTGTACATAGGAGTAGTATTATAGTAGTTATATTCTTGTACATAGGAGGTAGTATTATAGTAGTTATATTCTTGTACATAGGAGTTGTACTATAGAAGTTATATTCTTGTACATAGGAGTAGTATTATAGTAGTTATATTCTTGTACATAGGAGCAGTACTATAGTAGCTATATTCTTGTACATAGGAGTAGTATTATAGTAGTTATATTCTTGTACACAGGAGTAGTATTATAGTAGTTATATTCTTGTACATAGGAGGTAGTATTATAGTAGTTATATTCTTGTACATAGGAGTAGTATTATAGTAGTTATATTCTTGTACATAGGAGCAGTATTATAGTAGTTATATTCTTGTACATAGGAACAGTATTATAGTAGTTATATTCTTGTACATAGGAGCAGTACTATAGTAGCTATATTCTTGTACATAGGAGTAGTATTATAGTAGTTATATTCTTGTACATAGGAGCAGTATTATAGTAGTTATATTCTTGTACATAGGAGCAGTATTATAGTAGTTATATTCTTGTACATGGGAGGTAGTATTAAAGTAGATATGTTCTTGTACATAGGAGCAGTATTATAGTAGTTATATTCTTGTACAGAAGAGCAGTATTATATTAGTTATATTCTTGTACATAGGAGGTGGTATTATAGTAGTTATATTCTTGTACATACGAGTAGTATTATAGTAGTTATATTCTTGTACATAGGAGTAGTATTATAGTAGTTATATTCTTGTACATATGAGTAGTATTATAGTAGTTATATTCTTGTACATATGAGTAGTATTATAGTAGTTATATTCTTGTACATATGGGGCAGTATTATAGTAGTTATATTCTTGTACATAGGAGCAGTATTATAGTAGTTATATTCTTGTACATAGGAGTAGTATTATATTAGTTATATTCTTGAACATAGGAGTAGTATTATAGTAGTTATATTCTTGTACATAGGAGTAGTATTATAGTAGTTATATTCTTGTACATAGGAGTAGTATTATAGTAGTTATATTCTTGAACATAGGAGTAGTATTATAGTAGTTATATTCTTGTACATAGGAGCAGTATTATAATACTTATATTCTTGTACATAGGAGTAGTATTATAGTAGTTATATTCTTGTACATAGGAGCAGTATTATAGTAGTTATATTCTTGTACATAGGAGCAGTATTATAGTAGTTATATTCTTGTACATAGGAGCAGTATTATAGTAGTTATATTTTTGTACATAGGAGCAGTATTATAATACTTATATTCTTGTAGATAGGAGCAGTATTATAATACTTATATTCTTGTACATAGGAGCAGTATTATAGTCGTTATATTCTTGTACATAGGAGTAGTATTATAGTAGTTATATTTTTGTACATAGGAGTAGTATTATAGTAGTTATATTCTTGTACATAGGAGTAGTATTATAGTAGTTATATTCTTGTACATAGGAGTAGTATTATAGTAGTTATATTCTTCTATACAGGAGCAGTATTATAGTAGTTATATTCTTGTACATAGGAGCAGTATTATAGTAGCTATATTCTTGTACATAGGAGTAGTATTATAGTAGTTATATTCTTGTACATAGGAGGTATTATTATAGTTGTTATATTCTTGTACATAGGAGTAGTATTATAGTAGTTATATTCTTGTACATAGGAGTAGTATTATAGTAGTTATATTCTTGTACATAGGAGCAGTATTATAGTAGTTATATTCTTGTACATAGGAGGTAGTATTATAGTAGTTATATTTTTGTACATAGGAGCAGTATTATAATACTTATATTCTTGTACATAGGAGTAGTATTATAGTAGTTATATTCTTGTACATATGAGTAGTATTATAGTAGTTATTTTCTAGTACATAGGAGCAGTATTATAGTAGTTATATTCTTGTACATAGGAGTAGTATTATAATAGTTATATTCTTGTACATAGGAGCAGTATTATAGTAGTTATATTCTTATACATACTAGCAGTATTATAGTAGTTATATTCTTGTACATAGGAGTAATATTATAGTAGTTATAGTCTTGTACATATGAGGTAGTATTATAGTAGTTATATTCTTGTACATAGGGGGTAGTATTATAGTAGTTATATTCTTCTACATAGGAGTAGTACTATAGTAGTTATATTCTTGTACATAGGAGTAGTATTATAGTAGTTATATTCTTGTACATAGGAGTAGTGTTATAGTAGTTATATTCTTGTACATAGGAGCAGTATTATAGTAGTTATAGCCTTGTACATAGGAGGTAGTATTATAGTAGTTATATTCTTGTACATAGGAGTAGTGTTATAGTAGTTATATTCTTGTACATAGGAGTAGTATTATAGTAGTTATAGCCTTGTACATAGGAGGTAGTATTATAGTAGTTATATTCTTGTACATAGGAGCAGTATTATAGTAGTTATATTCTTGTACATAGGAGCAGTATTATAGTAGTTATATTCTTGTACATAGGAGTAGTATTATTGTAGTTATATTCTTGTACATAGGAGTAGTATTATAGTAGTTATATTCTTGTACATAGGAGTAATATTATAGTAGTTATATTCTTGTACATTGGAGGTAGTATTATAGTAGTTATATTCTTGTACATAGGAGTAATATTATAGTAGTTATATTCTTGTACATAGGAGTAATATTATAGTAGTTATATTCTTGTACATAAGAGCAGTATTATAGTAGTTATATTCTTGTACATAGGGGTAGTATTATAGTAGTTATATTCTTGTACATAGGAGTAATATTATAGTAGTTATATTCTTGTACATAGGAGTAATATTATAGTAGTTATATTCTTGTACATAGGAGCAGTATTATAGTAGTTATATTCTTGTACATAGGAGTAGTATTATAGTAGCTATATTCTTGTACATAGGAGCAGTATTATAGTATTTATCTTCTTGTACATAGGAGTAGTATTATAGTAGTTATATTCTTGTACATAGGAGCAGTATTATAGTAGTTATATTCTTATACATAGGAGTAGTATTATAGTAGTTATATTCTTGTACATAGCAGCAGTATTATAGTAGTTATATTCTTGTACATAGGAGTAATATTATAGTAGTTATATTCTTGTACATATGAGGTAGTATTATAGTAGTTATATTCTTGTACATAGGAGTAGTATAGTAGTTATAGCCTTGTACATAGGAGGTAGTATTATAGTAGTTATATTCTTGTACATAGGGGGTAGTATTATAGTAGTTATATTCTTGTACATAGGAGTAGTATTATAGTAGTTATATTCTAGTACATAGGAGTAGTATTATAGTAGTTATATTCTTGTACATAGGGGGTAGTATTATAGTAGTTATATTCTTGTATATAGGAGGTAGTATTATAGTAGTTATATTCTTGTACATAGGAGGTAGTATTATAGTAGATATATTCTTGTACATAGGAGCAGTATTATAGTAGTTATATTCTTGTACATAGGAGGCAGTATTATAGTAGTTATATTCTTGTACATAGGAGTAGTATTATAGTAGTTATATTCTTGTACATAGGAGATAGTATTATAGTAGTTATATTCTTGTACATAGGAGTAGTATTATAGTATTTATATTCTTGTATATAGGAGGTAGTATTATAGTAGTTATATTCTTGTACATAGGAGTAGTATTATAGTAGTTATATTCTTGTACATAGGAGTAGTATTATAGTAGTTATATTCTTGTACATAGGAGTAGTATTATAGTAGTTATATTCTTGTACATAGGAGCAGTATTATAATAGCTATATTCTTGTACATAGGAGCAGTATTATAGTAGTTATATTCTTGTACATAGGAGTAGTATTATAGTAGTTATATTCTTGTACATAGGAGCAGTATTATAGTAGTTATATTCTTGTACATAGGAGTAGTATTATAGTAGTTATATTCTTGTACATAGGAGTAGTATTATAGTAGTTATATTCTTGTACATAGGAGGTAGTATTATAGTAGTTATATTCTTGTACATAGGAGTAGTATTATAGTAGTTATATTCTTGTACATAAGAGCAGTATTATAGTAGTTATATTCTTGTATATAGGAGTAGTATTATAGTAGTTATATTCTTGTACATAGGAGTAGTATTATAGTAGTTATATTCTTGTACATAGGAGCAGTATTATAGTAGTTATATTCTTGTACATAGGAGGTAGTATTATAGTAGTTATATTCTTGTACATAGGAGGTAGTATTATAGTAGTTATATTCTTGTACATAAGAGCAGTATTATAGTAGTTATATTCTTGTATATAGGAGTAGTATTATAGTAGTTATATTCTTGTACATAGGAGTAGTATTATAGTAGTTATATTCTTGTACATAGGAGCAGTATTATAGTAGTTATATTCTTGTACATAGGAGGTAGTATTATAGTAGTTATATTTTTGTACATAGGAGCAGTATTATAATACTTATATTCTTGTACATAGGAGTAGTATTATAGTAGTTATATTCTTGTACATATGAGTAGTATTATAGTAGTTATTTTCTAGTACATAGGAGCAGTATTATAGTAGTTATATTCTTGTACATAGGAGTAGTATTATAGTAGTTATATTCTTGTACATAGGAGCAGTATTATAGTAGTTATATTCTTATACATACTAGCAGTATTATAGTAGTTATATTCTTGTACATAGAAGTAGTATTATAGTAGTTATAGTCTTGTACATATGAGGTAGTATTATAGTAGTTATATTCTTGTACATAGGAGCAGTATTATAGTAGTTATAGTCTTGTACATATGAGGTAGTATTATAGTAGTTATATTCTTGTACATAGGGGGTAGTATTATAGTAGTTATATTCTTCTACATAGGAGTAGTACTATAGTAGTTATATTCTTGTACATAGGAGTAGTATTATAGTAGTTATATTCTTGTACATAGGAGTAGTGTTATAGTAGTTATGTTCTTGTACATATGAGTAGTATTATAGTAGTTATTTTCTAGTACATAGGAGCAGTATTATAGTAGTTATATTCTTGTACATAGGAGTAGTATTATAGTAGTTATATTCTTGTACATAGGAGCAGTATTATAGTAGTTATATTCTTATACATACTAGCAGTATTATAGTAGTTATATTTTTGTACATAGAAGTAGTATTATAGTAGTTATATTCTTGTACATAGGAGCAGTATTATAGTAGTTATAGTCTTGTACATATGAGGTAGTATTATAGTAGTTATATTCTTGTACATAGGGGGTAGTATTATAGTAGTTATATTCTTCTACATAGGAGTAGTACTATAGTAGTTATATTCTTGTACATAGGAGTAGTATTATAGTAGTTATATTCTTGTACATAGGAGTAGTGTTATAGTAGTTATGTTCTTGTACATAGGAGCAGTATTATAGTAGTTATAGCCTTGTACATAGGAGGTAGTATTATAGTAGTTATATTCTTGTACATAGGAGTAGTGTTATAGTAGTTATATTCTTGTACATAGGAGTAGTATTATAGTAGTTATAGCCTTGTACATAGGAGGTAGTATTATAGTAGTTATATTCTTGTACATAGGAGCAGTATTATAGTAGTTATATTCTTGTACATAGGAGCAGTATTATAGTAGTTATATTCTTGTACATAGGAGTAGTATTATTGTAGTTATATTCTTGTACATAGGAGTAGTAGTATAGTAGTTATAGCCTTGTACATAGGAGGTAGTATTATAGTAGTTATATTCTTGTACATAGGAGTAATATTATAGTAGTTATATTCTTGTACATTGGAGGTAGTATTATAGTAGTTATATTCTTGTACATAGGAGTAATATTATAGTAGTTATATTCTTGTACATAGGAGTAATATTATAGTAGTTATATTCTTGTACATAAGAGCAGTATTATAGTAGTTATATTCTTGTACATAGGGGTAGTATTATAGTAGTTATATTCTTGTACATAGGAGCAGTATTATAGTAGTTATATTCTTGTACATAGGAGTAGTATTATAGTAGCTATATTCTTGTACATAGGAGCAGTATTATAGTATTTATCTTCTTGTACATAGGAGTAGTATTATAGTAGTTATATTCTTGTACATAGGAGCAGTATTATAGTAGTTATATTCTTATACATAGGAGTAGTATTATAGTAGTTATATTCTTGTACATAGCAGCAGTATTATAGTAGTTATATTCTTGTACATAGGAGTAATATTATAGTAGTTATATTCTTGTACATATGAGGTAGTATTATAGTAGTTATATTCTTGTACATAGGAGTAGTATAGTAGTTATAGCCTTGTACATAGGAGGTAGTATTATAGTAGTTATATTCTTGTACATAGGGGGTAGTATTATAGTAATTATATTCTTGTACATAGGAGTAGTATTATAGTAGTTATATTCTAGTACATAGGAGTAGTATTATAGTAGTTATATTCTTGTACATAGGGGGTAGTATTATAGTAGTTATATTCTTGTATATAGGAGGTAGTATTATAGTAGTTATATTCTTGTACATAGGAGGTAGTATTATAGTAGATATATTCTTGTACATAGGAGCAGTATTATAGTAGTTATATTCTTGTACATAGGAGGCAGTATTATAGTAGTTATATTCTTGTACATAGGAGTAGTATTATAGTAGTTATATTCTTGTACATAGGAGATAGTATTATAGTAGTTATATTCTTGTACATAGGAGCAGTATTATAGTAGTTATATTCTTGTATATAGGAGGTAGTATTATAGTAGTTATATTCTTGTACATAGGAGTAGTATTATAGTAGTTATATTCTTGTACATAGGAGCAGTATTATAATAGCTATATTCTTGTACATAGGAGCAGTATTATAGTAGTTATATTCTTGTACATAGGAGTAGTATTATAGTAGTTATATTCTTGTACATAGGAGCAGTATTATAGTAGTTATATTCTTGTACATAGGAGCAGTATTATAGTAGTTATATTCTTGTACATAGGAGGCAGTATTATAGTAGTTATATTCTTGTACATAGGAGTAGTATTATAGTAGTTATATTCTTGTACATAGGAGATAGTATTATAGTAGTTATATTCTTGTACATAGGAGCAGTATTATAGTAGTTATATTCTTGTATATAGGAGGTAGTATTATAGTAGTTATATTCTTGTACATAGGAGTAGTATTATAGTAGTTATATTCTTGTACATAGGAGCAGTATTATAATAGCTATATTCTTGTACATAGGAGCAGTATTATAGTAGTTATATTCTTGTACATAGGAGTAGTATTATAGTAGTTATATTCTTGTACATAGGAGCAGTATTATAGTAGTTATATTCTTGTACATAGGAGTAGTATTATAGTAGTTATATTCTTGTACATAGGAGTAGTATTATAGTAGTTATATTCTTGTACATAGGAGGTAGTATTATAGTAGTTATATTCTTGTACATAGGAGCAGTATTATAGTAGTTATATTCTTGTACATAAGAGCAGTATTATAGTAGTTATATTCTTGTATATAGGAGTAGTATTATAGTAGTTATATTCTTGTACATAGGAGTAGTATTATAGTAGTTATATTCTTGTACATAGGAGCAGTATTATGGTAGTTATATTCTTGTATATAGGAGTAGTATTTTAGTAGTTATATTCTTGTACATAGGAGTAGTATTATCGTAGTTATATTGTTGTACATAGGAGCAGTGTTACAGTTGTTATTATATTATCCCATGTATACCAGTTTTCTGGTGCGGTACGTCTTTGGTGTGTGGTCCTCTTTATGCAGCCCAGTATTGCACCTGAGTTATTAAACATGCACAGCTTCCAAATAATCCTGGTCCATTTCTCAGCAGCTGGGGACTATATGGAGACTGGCGTACAGAATGACATTTCCTAATAAATGATCTTCTAGTTGAGTATACTTGTTTTTTGCTGGTTCTCTTGTTTAGGACACTTACCATTTTGTTTCATCGTCTTTCTATGTAGATCCAAATCAATGATAATAAGACGTTTTCTATATTGAGTATCTAAGCACCATTCACTTCCAATCCTTTAAGGTGTTTTTAACGTTTCAATAATCCATGTGAAATATCAGTATACGGCTGAAGCCTCACATGGTATAAATAACGCGGTTTGGCTGCGGCATTTTACAATCTCCGCCCAATGGACTAGCTTATCCCATCCACACATTGCAGTAATATATCCGCAGTGGAAATGCTGCGATTTCCAAAACTGTTGCGTTATAGAAATCGCAGCATGTCAATTATCCCTATGGAATCCCCAAAGCAGATGCACACTCTGCTATGGGAAAATCTGCAAAGCGTTTCTGCTGGGTTTTTTCCCACAATGTGTTTTCGATGTGTCCCGCTACAAGGACCTTAGCCTGTAACACACAATGGAAAAAATGTTATGTTGTGTATATGGAAAGGTTTTTTGATCCACTTATTAGTATATTATCACATTTTCTGAGCCTCGTGACTTATTGTCTTGTAAATTGTTTGTCAAGTCACTTGACCAATCAGTCAATCACGTAAAACATAAGAAGAAACAATGAATATTTTTAGATTTTTATCACATAGTTGTTGTTTTTTTTTTACTGATAACAGAGAGTCCAAGCTTGAGTTTGGCGGTATCTCTTCATTCGCTGTTCTTTGAGAGTAATGGACATCTCTATAGACTTCTGTTTTCCGAAATGGGCCCAGATGTCATTTTTCTGGGCAAGTTATGTTTGATTGGGGGCTGGGATTCAATGAATAGTCATAGGTCCAAAGTAAAGACCCCTGTCACCCCTCCCCCCCCTAAAAAGTTTTGTCTAATGTAATACCTTTTGGTATACCTTTATTGTACCCGAGCATTTCCACTGCTTCATTCATTTCCAAGGAGACAGTAATGGGCTCCCCATCCATCCGCACCAGCCGGATGACCCAAAAAGATGAATTCTGTCCTGATGCAGTATCTCAGTCCTTTGAAGTCTCCATTAATGGTGGAAAAAATCTAAATTTGTAAAACGTTCTGACACTGACCCCCACAGCTCTGTGGATAGAGATAGTAACAGTAGGATTGGAAGCCCTGGCTCATATGTATAAATGGGACCAAGGGACATCAGCATACCGGCTATGTTATAGTTCAATTTTCTCGCGATTCCAATCGAAATGAAAAATTTGGACACCCAAAGTCCCGAGCCATCCTGGAGATCACCTATGAAAAGAAGCAGAAAACAGATACAAAGATGGATAGAACATGTATTGTTAGTGTGAGAACTGTTTCCGTCTGGATATGGTCATTACTGCTAAACTTCATTATTCGAGCCAATAGAAAAAGTCAATATTATGACAATGAAAATCTCTACAAAATGTTCTGCGCTGGACAGTAACACCTCAGATGACCATTAATGATACACCGCTCCATTAATATATGTCTTTTCCCTGCAGAATTCATGATTTCCCTGTTGAATATATCCTTCGGAAAAGAAAAAAAAACTTTTTGTAATTTTTGCAAAAAGTAACATTTTAAATTCAACTAATCCAAGTTTTCCTATCAAGTTTTGCTAAGAACTGACATTAGATCACCGTTACAAAAACTTTTCCTTATCTAAAGTGTCTTGGTATTGGTTCTATCTATCAACTACGCCTGAATTGTGGACTCCAAGTCTCCGAGACCCCCAAGTTTATAGTGGATATTTATTTCAGCACTTGGTGTTTAAGTGAGACATCCCACGGTTTGGATAAGAAACGCAATGGGCGGAGCTTGTGAGACCGATTAGTATTGGTGACATAGGTGGTCAGTGACTTTATTTTTTTACTTAATTTGTAGGGATTTTTCTTTTATTTACGAGACGACGATCAATTTTTCAGAAATTCTAAGACTATAAGATCACTGAGTCGTGAGTTATCTCGATAAAATATTTATAGATATTTTAATGGATTTATTTTAATTATAGTTATAAAAAATGGATTTATTTTTATTATATTTTTAAAAAAATTAAAAATCTTAAAAATTGCAAAATAAATACCAAAGAGACCCTTTTTTTCGGTAGAAGTGAAATGCATCTTTTTAGCCCTTATTCATATAATATTTCTAAATATATTATCACTGATAGAATTTTTTTTTAAAAATCGTGATTTTAATCCAAAATCACCTCCTAGAGCACAATCCTCAGATTAAAGTAAAATAAAGAAAATTCGCAACTTTTTGTTTTTGTCCACGACCCGTTCTATATTCACATTGGGCAATTCTAAAGGGTAGA
>NC_134265.1:361327160-361402160 GCF_031893055.1 Leptodactylus fuscus
TTGCCCATCCCTTTCTACCCTCCTTCCTCCCCTACAAAATATATATATATTTTTTTTTTTTTAAGTAGTATTGATGTTTTTTTTAACCAACGCCATCCTAGTCCAAAGTCCAACCTGTCAGACAAAATGGAAAAGAAGACTTTGGTGGTGGACAGGATGAGCCTTGGGGATCAGTAGACGCCACATCAGGACGTTACCTCCTTTCCTTACCTATTGGGCTTTGCAGACTCCAGAAGTTTTTTTTTTTTTGTAGGACTGAAGGATATTTTTTGGACTGTCAAACTCTTGGAAAAAAAAAAAAAAAGAAGAAGAGGCACTTGCAACGCCTTCCTTCATTCATTCACAATTCTTCATACTTGGCTGGGCAGAAAAAGAAAGGAAGAAAGAAGGAGTAAAGTCATCCCGATCCGAGAAATTACTGTCTATAAGTTGACTCGGAGACGCTCTTTACCGTACGTGATCGGTGCCTGTAACTCGCTCCAAAATTCAGATGTGGGAACAACTTGACGTGTGCACCTCTTAAGAAAGACCTACGTTGCTGAGGGGATCTTGCATTTGTGTACGGTGGCAACCATGCCGAAACCTTACGTGGTGGAATACTTGTTCAGAGCCTCCGATGCCCTACGTGCATGTGACTGCTGACTTCTGCTCTCTGGGTGAATTGTTGCTTGTTTGTTTTTGTTTTTCCTCCTTTCCGAAAGTGGTATTGGAAGGAGGGGGCCAGCCTAGGGGTTAGGGGGGGCTTCGCCTGATGTTTGATCAGGCTACTAGTATGGGCGATGGAGTGTCCGAAGAGAGAAGAAGCCCTCTGTGTGGCAAGTCAGCCACGTCGTGTACAGAGCGACTCAGAGACAAGGGAAGCCGAGCTGATGTAGAGTGTTCCTTACGAGGCCACAGCATTAAGGACATTCCCGTGACCTCTACCTCCAGCCCTGGATCGTCCAAAGAGGAAGGTCAGGACAATCAGTCCGCAGGAGAAGCTGATTACTGTCGACGGATCCTGGTCAGAGGTAAGGATTTAACAAGGGAAGGGGGGGGGGGGGGACGACGACATGGAGGGAATGGTATGGAAGAGAAGCGAATGAATGGAGGCAACTGAGAGATGGGTGAGCATGAGAACACATCCCTATCCTTCCAACGGTGCGAATGGGGGCTCTGATTCCCTCCAATGCCTCCAATCGCTTCAACGAACGGTCCGCTAGATGTTATGTCAGGGCAGCGGACGTCCTCGTAGCTGCAGGTGCATCGCCGCTTCCTGTCATGTAAAAGTTACGTGATCGTGATAACGACCGCAATGTCTCACAGTTCCTCTAGCGTCCGCACCGTGGTGATCTCGCTTTCTCACCCCCAAAAACAAACTATTAATTGAGAGCTATCGTGGACTCCGTGGCAGAACACAAAGCCCGTTATTGTCTCCATCTGGCATTTAGTCCCAAGCATAGGATCCATAGGCAGATGAAGCTATTGAAATATGTATAAAGTTACAATAGAGTGGCCGGCATACGAGGAGGAGGAGGAGGAGGAGGACGAGGGACTATCTCCGTATACATCGCTCCAGAGTAACGTCATTGCATGTACCGTATTATCCGTGCATGGGTAAGCCCGAGAGAGAGGCACGGTATGGAGCGTTACCCTAATACCTCTCCGCTCAGGATATATTTAGACACAGAGTCCCCGAGTCCCTGAACACGGAGACCGTCTCCAGGATTTTTGAAAAAGATGCCTTATATTCCGAGACGTCTCAGCCTTGTGTGTGTGTGTTGTTTTTTTTTTCATTATTAGCCATTCACAACTTTATTGTTCAACAATTCGCACAAACAAGCAGGACGAGGCCCTGTGCGAGCAGAGTCGCCTGTAGCATGTAAACATTGTATCGGTCAGCCCGAGTTCTAGCAAAAAAACACAACGTTCTGCTTTCAGAGCGATGGGATTGGATGGGAATCAAAAGTAGAATTTTAAGACCAATGCAGGGGGCAAATTTTCTATGAGCTTTGGGCTAAGGGTTTCTTAGCAGAGGAGTCCAATGTGTCCTATAGGGAACGTCGTGTCTGTGGTGTGCTGGTTATGTAAGGAGCAGCGGTGGAGGGTCGGGATGCCTTTATCTGCTCCGGGAATCTGAGCAGACCTCTTACATTTTTTATTTCGTGTTTGGGGATTTTTACGTTGTCGTGTTTTTTTTTTACAATATTGTCAGTTTTGGACAATAAAGTCGTTAAGTGGGGCATAACATTCTATAAAATCCTGGAATAATGGACCGGGGACGGAGATTGTGCAGGGTGGATTTTTGGATGAAACTTTGTCTCAGCGACGTGATACAAAATAGTGACTAAGGACTAAGCTCAGGAAGACCTATAGAATGTTGGCCATATTCTTATTTTGTGTTCCGTGACTGTGTATACTGACAGAAGTGAGTAGGTGTGTGTATGTGTGTAAACATACTATGTTACCTATGCCTCTCTGCGTGAATAAGCCGGGCACACCGACTGTAGGCCGGTATAGAGGAAAACTTTTTAACTCTTACATGGGCAAACTAGATAAACGTGAACGCAGGAACGCTATCCTTACACATACTATTGATTAGGTCAACGACAACAAAAGGCAACCCTACACATTGTGAATTTTTTGTATTCTACGTTCACAAACAAAAAGAAACAACAATATACACTTACCGTTGTGTTATTAGATCAACGGAACGCTTATCCATTGTGAATATTTTGTATCCTCCATTCACAAACAATAGTATACACTCACACTTATGTTCTGAGGTCCGTTACAACTTAGGGGAACCCTATAAATAGTGAATTTTTTGGTTCTCTATTTTTACATCCATACACAGACACACTTACCTATAAATCGTTCCGGCAAGACTTTGAGGTTGAGTCGGTCGAGACTAGGTCTGAGAAAAATCCTATTTTTCAATCTCGACTTGGAAGTTTGAGGAGGGGATGTCGTAGTCTTGTGTTTTTGTGGAGTTCAGGACCTACGTTGTTGAGATACCATAGACTGACTCAAAAGCTTGTCATTTTTTTTCCGAGACGACGGTCACGAACACATTCGAGAGATTTGCTTCTTCTGCACCGTGAACGTTTTACCAATTCTTAAGTATAAAGAGAAGGAAGACTAAAGGTTTATTGGCAATTCTCAAAAATGACAGGGTAGATGGAAATTTTCAGGTCAATCGGAAGTTGTATAATATTGTTTTTGGAGACCGTTACCCACCGATCAGGTCAGAACATCTTTATGATACTGTAGCACCAAACAGGGTTAATGAGGACTTTGTCACATTAGTTACTTTCCCTTAATTAAGACTAATTAGTGGAAGACAATTTTGCCAAAATAAACCCACGGTGGTGTAAAATTTATTTGAAGACGATGATATACCACGCTCTTCCTCTGCGTTGACTATGGCTTCAGTCTATCAGCCCTGTATACCTTGAGAGCTATAGAGGTCAACTCGAGTTCACGAGCAGGCGGCCATCATGTCACCGTTGTGGCGCTGCGCTCACAGCTAAGGCTTCACATTATTAAAAAAAAAAATTGTAAAAAATTTGCTGTTAAAACAAAACGTAAATTAATTTTTTTGAAATTTTTTTAAAAAATATCAGGGAATTTTATCCATTGACCTGGATTTAGCCGGAAGTTTTGAAATTCTTTACAAGGTGCGAAGGGAGGAAAAAAAAAAAATAGAAAAAAAAAAAAGTACCACGTGGCCCACAGTATGGCGTATGTGCCTAACTAGTTGTTTCAGCTTTGTAATTAGACACACTCCTTAATTAAGTGTAAACAAGTTAACTACTGAATGTAGGGATATTAGGAGTCAGGCTGCTCTATATACCCAGTGGCGGGGCCATTATATTCACTCTATTCCAGGGTTACAACCATGCTTATTTTTGGATTTTTTTTTTTTTTTTACTTTGCCTTTGGCTGGAGGTGCAACGACTTTGTCAAACTGATGGTTCAGTGATGAACCTATATATACCGTATACATCATACCTAATAGTGCTACGTGTATATAAACCACATGATACACTCCAGGGTCATTGACTCATTGATTACGGTAATATTTAAAATTTGAGTAAATTTGTTTGCAAAACTTTTTTTTAAAAAATTGACTTTGACAATTGAATGTTACTGACTCTGGATTACTTTTAAGGGGCTGAGACTCTAATGAGAAGAATCAGTAGTGACAGCCACCATTTTGCCGTTCGGTGCCTTAAACCACAACAAAATGGTGGACTCGGAGCACTCAAGATTTTTTTTTTTTATTTATTGAGAGCGGTAAAAGTAGGGAAATGTTTTTAGATCGACGGAAAGCGAAATTTATAGACGAACATCGAGAGAGAGATAAATTTTTGATAAATTAATTAAATCAAAATTAATGATAATTAATCTTTTTTTTTTTAAAATATATATTAAAGATTTAATATAATATAATGATTTTTTTAGAAAAAATTCTAATATTACATATATTTTTTTATTGATCAGTCTGATACTAATGTTCCATGAAAAAAATATTTTAAAAAATTAATAAAATAATATTTTTAGACTTGCCAATGGTTTGGTCGACCACTATTATTATTGTCCCCTTGGCCTCTCCATTAGAAATGTTATAATATTCGTCACATTTCGCGTCCTTGTCACGTCCATCGTTTTATACCGATATGTCATGTTTTTGTGATTTTTTTTTAAATTATTTTATTTACACATTTATTTTTTAAAACGGGACCAATTTTTATTTTGTTGTTTTGCGTTTTTTTTACAAAATATCTGAAAATTGCGAAATTTTTGTTTTCGGCAAACCTTTGTGATGTATCAGTTTGAATGAGAATATAAACATGTTGTAGCGTAATTTCTGATTCGTATTTTGTGTAATATTATAATTGGTCTGTACAAAAAGTAGCAAAAAATTCGGTAGTGCCGCTTTTTTTCTACTTTTCTACTATTATAATTGGTCTGTATTCTGGATATTATTGATTTATCACGTATGGACGGTTTCATTCATGACGTTGCAATCTATTTCTATCAAATCCTATTCAAATGATTTATTTTATCTAATTTTTTAAAAAATTTTTTGCTTAATTTATATTTTTTTCTTATTTTATGATCTTGAAAGTGTTGAATTAAAATTTTTAAAAAATTATTTTAAAAAATTTGACTTCACGTTAGGCATCGTAGCTCGTTCCCACGACCTTAGAAGCCTATATAGGCTATACAGTACCCTACGTTATGTGAATATTGTATGGTCTAGTTGTTACGAATTGCAATTTTTGGAACCCCTAGCCAATAAGGGACTGTAATATGAAATATGCTGAGATAAGCCCAAGCATACGCATATTTTACATCCGAAGATGACGCTTAATGCGTCAGTCATATCAGAACAATATAACACACCCAAAGCTCCACAATTAACAGAGACTGCCCGCATTGGTTGACATAGATTCGCCATCAGGGGGGCTGAAATATCTCGCCGAAAGAAAGCATTTTGTCTTTGTCATAATAATACGTGCATAGACAGTCGGATCCATCGTCCTCGCAGGAATCCCCATGGTGCCTTTAAATAGTCAATATGTAGATTTGCCAAAGTGACATTGGGAAATAAATTCAGGTCTTAACAATGCTGAGTAGCAATCAGTAATGAACAAACTATTCACAAAAAGCTTAGTGCAGCTTTTCACAGCACGACCAACAATTTCCCCCCCAAAAAAAGGGAAAAAAAAAAATCTCCTGTTTTTTTGTGATTTTACGACAAAAATTGGCGAGTTAGAAAAAGAATCCGAACTAGTTTAGTAAGAATAGTGGATTGTAATGGCGTCCAATAAAGTGGAGAACAGGCAGCTGAATGCTGGGCAGGGTTAAGTGAGATAGAAAATCGTCTCATCGGACGTTTGTGCGTCAATAAACAATGGCTTTGTCCATTGGAGTAAACAATTTTACAATTGAGATTTCCTTTTTTATAAATTCGGTCTTTTGTATTGAATGTTATAGTCGTAGCGACGAGTCTTCTCACTATCCTGAGGATCCGCATATTCCATGTCCATTATACAACGTGATCCCCCTAAAGAGTCCTCGATTATTGGAGTCAAAAAGACTCTACAAAATTGGAAGCCATCTATGACTTGATAGTGGTCACATTCCCAGGTCTGCCCCAAGTCATGAGACCAGAACACCTTTTCAAAAAACCCAAAGTGGACGTTGTACGTACTGGACCGACTTGGGGTTCAGAGCGCGTGACACATTGTATCGAAAAAAAGGGCTTGTGTTTTGATAGTAAACTTCTCCCATATGAACCCATGACTGCTACAGCACGTCCTCCTGGGTCACCACTGGCACCTTCACCACCTGTCCTGGAGTTGATAGACCAATAAAGTCTTCTAGACCTAGTAGGAGTATCACGGGAGGAATAGGGTATACGCCAGAAGATACTCTCAGGTTCTATTTGTCACCACTTTGTGAATGTTTTTGGCATCTTCTTTCCCTCCGGCACCTTGAGCTGTAGAAGAGATTTGTTTGCTTAGTTAACAAGAACATCAATCCCATGTGAGGAGAAAAACATCTGAAAAATAAGGGCACAATATTAGGTCGAATCTATAGTGGAAAGTCATGGTGACTAAATATTTTAAAAAATCTGGACCCTTGACTAATGGAGCGGTATCATTGATGTTTATTCATTTCAACCATTTTACTATTAAAAATGTGAAAAATTCAAAATATGGGTCAAAATAAAAAATTTTTAAAACGCTTGGACCTATCCACATGAATGTTTTTTCTTTTGTTTATAATTTTTTTTCTGGTTAAGCGAAACCATCTTAATTTCACTAGATGCGGTGGATTTATTCTTCCAAATTTACTAAAAGATCCAGAACTTTTAGTAAATTTGATACATTGGGAACCAACAATTGGAATCTCAAATCTAAATTTGTATCAATCAGACTTTCTACGTGAATGTAAGCGTTCTTCTTGGAGATGCTGCCACTTTTCTTGCTACATTTGTGTGAATTTTGACTCATCTTCATATTTGAGGTTTATTTTGGACTGGTTTATGCCTCCAACTCTATTAAACGTGGACAATTGCTAATGTGACACCAAGGGTAATAAGAATTAAGACTACATTGATCCCTTCGATATGTTTTGTAGAGGTTCAGTAGGTATGGGTTTGCCAAACTGGATTCTCTCACATCGACTCTATGTGGACACTGGATGATGCCAGATCATGACCTTTAGGGCTTAGAAGCCCATGGGGTAGATAAGTAGACTGAATAGACTGACAAATCAAAAAAAGATCAGAATGAACTTAGAAT
This sequence comes from Leptodactylus fuscus, assembly GCF_031893055.1. NCBI lineage: Eukaryota > Metazoa > Chordata > Amphibia > Anura > Leptodactylidae > Leptodactylus > Leptodactylus fuscus. Next base: position 361,334,459 of record NC_134265.1, read on the forward strand.
AGATAGGCCTTTGTAATTTTACCAATTTTTGTAAAATTTGCCCCATGCTGAAAACAATCTAGAAATCGGGTTATAATCTTGTCTGTATTAGAATTTGTAAATTGTAAAAAAAATCGTAGACATTTTTGATCAGCACATTCTATTGTGGACCCAGAATCCATTAGTTTGTACATTTGCTATAAAGCCATGTGGTAAGGTATAGATATTGAAATAGTTGAATGGATATTGGTGGTACGGTGTATGGCCAGACCTGATCTTTCTGTGTTGATTTACAGTTGTGATGGTCTAGATGGTCTTTGTCTAGATTCATCATATGACCCAAAAGAAAGCACCGGCAGGTTTACAGGCCGTCCATAGGACATGGACATTTTTGACAATACATGGGATGATTACATTATATGCACCTACATACAGATTTTGACTGATCCTATTACATAATGGGCACCATTACCAATGTGTCATATCGGTAGGACCATTGATAGAAGATGTTTATAGGCTTGGTATTGACGCTCTAGCTAATGTTGGTCGCTCTCGTGATGTTACGAGTTTATTATCTTTGCCTCTAGACAACAAAAATGATTGAAGGTTCTCCTTTTTCTACATCGTGGTCCCCTCTTGTATATCGGTGTATATTATATTATTCAATTATAGTAACGTCCTTTCATCTGATACAATCTTGTTCCATTGGTGATGTCTCCGAGGTTGTTACTTTGTTTCGGCAGCGTCGTTCTTTAACTCCAGAACAACATTTTGATACATTTGCCGTCCATTTGTGCAGTTTTCTTTATCTACATGCTTAGGAAAGCAAAAACCGGAGAGAACTAAATGACCAGTGATGGGTGAACCTCATGAGAATATTCCAAAGATTCGACCAAAACTTGTTTGGTTTGAACCGGAAGCGGTTTTCTTATATTTATGACTGAGTGTATAGTAACTGTCGGCCCATTCTAGGCTCCTCCGCTCTTTTTTTTTCCCAGTGTCTTCTGGCTCCTTGGGTTTCATTAAAGAGAGCCCGAAGAGGCCAGAAGACTTCAGGAACGAAGACCAGATACTTTGGTGGGGCCTCGGAGGGATCAGAAATGTGAAACGTTCACAGGATTCTTAATGTTATATTCTATGGAACGAAGAGATTTGAATGAACCCCCAAAAATTCTTAACAAACCCAGTTGAGTACAAAGCTATTCCTTCATCTCTATAAATTTCCCATGAGATGGCTGAATTTATGTAGTCCAAGTGATTCAGTACACAGTAGGTGATGGGTAATTACGTGTAGTTATAGGGGCCTGGGAATGGTTTTAGGATAGGTTCACAACACTTTGAGATCGAAGCCACAATAACGTCAAACAAAGACGAAAACTAGGTCTAAAAAAGAGCTGCCATCTTCGCTCATTACCATATGTAGCATGCTATTCCCCGGACCTCCAATTGCCACTTGTGGAGACATTCGGTGTTCGTGATTGTAGCCACTAGTTCGTCCTTGATTGGACATCTCACAAATACTGTGATCCATGGGTGCCAGTCCCGGGGAACAGGTAGCCATTAAAAGACACAACTGTAATAACACATTTTAAGACTATTGTATATGGAAAAGCGTATTCTTAAGCCATGATGTTTTGCTTTCCTCCCTTATTTTCCGAGGACAAAGTGCATAAACCATTAAGATGATGCCGAAGGAAGCGCTTGACGTAGCGAGGAGAGGAGCATTTCGCTGCGCTTGTCTATATGTATTTATGAGGCATCTGACAGCTGCTAGGGCTAAATTACGGGTTACTTTCCTTGTTCTCCCTGAATTGGATCAACAAAGCGTTTCTGAAACATAATATTGTGCCATTTTTATAGAGACGCTGAACAACCATCTGCGAGGGAAGAATCAGCGGGAATTGGGGGCTTCAGGCAAGAGGTGCAAAACCATGTTCAAAATAAACAGACATGCCCTGGTCTATAGGGGGTCTGCATGCTGTAGGGCCGTCTAATTCTAGGCTTCGTATTCTGTAGCCCAAGTACAATTTCCACTTTAGCCCCAGGAAAATAAGCAGGCGTTACAATCTATGGGTGTTGTGGTAAAGTGTTATTTTCAGGTTAATTTTCGGAGAACAACTAGAGCGCCCCACATTGGTTCGTGATTGCAGTCATCAATGTTGTGCTCCATTTCCAACCATTGTTTTTCAACCAGTTTATCAGGGAACTATTCTAAGCCAGAAGGGGGTCTCCAAAAAGTTCCAAATCACAGATCCGTATTGTACAATTCACTGGAACCTGAAGATCTTTACTCTCTGTGGAGTCTAAAATGCTTCACCTTATGTCTCCATGGACTTATATAGGAAGGGGATGGGTCTGCTCAATCCTTAAGGCTGAGTTCACACGGTGTATTTTTGGTTGCATCTGCCCAAAAAGTTGGCTCCCATTGAAATCAATGGGAGCTGGTCAGTTCTTTTTTCCAGAAGCCGTATGTTCCGGCTCCCGGAAAAAAGAATGGACATACTCATTCTTCAGGCAGAGTGGCCTCGTGAATCCACCTGAAGACATTCCTTCCTCCGGACTAGGCCCATCGGAGTGCGCGACTGGATACCGATACACTGCACCAGCACTCAGTCGCAGCTACCCGTATTTTGGACTGGAACCTGAGGTGGAGGCCAAAAAACCCCTTTGTGCACCCGGCCTTAAGAAGATGGTGGGTTGTAATTTAGCACAATCCTAATCCTATTGGCTGTGCTAAAGTTCATACAGAATTTTATATAAAGCTCATATTATTATTAGGAATTTTTAAAAATATGTAAGGCTTGTCAATCTGATAGGACTTAAAGGGGTTGTCCAGGCAAAAATGGTATTTTTTTAAAATTTTTTAGTTAGGTCGGAGGAGGAGGTAAAAAAACCCCCATACTAACATGTCCCTTGTCCCTCCCTGCGCAGTCCGGTACTACAGCGCCATTGTTGTCTTCCAGCAGAAGTACCTAACAGCTGAGGTCTATCGTCCGCCTCAAGAAGGGAACCAGTGACATCCCTGCCCGTGAGTCCCCGATTCCCTTCCTAACGTCACTAAGGCTGCTGATTGGCCTCAGCAGTCATGTGACTCCTGAGACCAATCAGAGGCCTCATTGGAAGGGAACCGACAGGATCGGACTACCCTGGGTGGACACAGTGGATAATCCGGGACAGGTGAGTATGCTGTTTTTTGTGTTTTTTTTTTTTTTACCTCCCCTCTTTTACTGCCAATTTTTAGGAGTCCCAGTTTGTACAGACAGGGTCGGATTAGCCCACCATAGTACCAGAGCATCCTCTGTTGGCCTATGTCCTAGCACAATAATGGATGACACAGGTCTAGCAGAAGGCAACCCATGAAGGTTATTGAGGTCTGTGGGGGTCCAAGGGGGGTTGATGGAAGGTGGGCCCCTGGAATGAATCTGGTTGGCCCAAGGAACCCTACTTCAGCACTTCCTACTGATCTTGAGAACTCCAGGGTAACTGTGTGGTTGAAGAGATAGCACAGTCCGCTATAGAAAACACTCCCTGACTACTAAAGGTAACCTGTCACCAGCACTTCCTTCCATATCCTACTAAATTCCCAACTTTCTCGCCCTAGAACCACCACAGAAACAGAGGACAGACTTCTTTGCGCATGCGCTGGGAGCCAGAAAGATTCCAGGCTTCACCTCTGGTGGGCGTAACACTACTCAATGTTGTAAAGGACAGGACTTAGGCATTGTGCAGATTCGAGGCCCCAACCCTACCAACATAAGGAAACGCTGTAGGTTTAGGGTGTCCTTAGGTTGGTGAAAGGCTCCTTTAAGAGACAAAAACACCTGGTTAAGAAGGCAATGGCCTCCAGATTTGCAACATTGTAATAGAAACCTAGAGATCGATCATGTTCCGGGTAGCGCACACTTTTTGGGCAGGATGTTGCATTAGGCTTTTTGCAGGGTTTAGCCCTACATTTCTCCTTTGACCATATCCGAAGTATGAGATCTTGATGGAGGGATCGTATGATCGCCAGGCTCCTGATCTCCCCCCTCAGTGTATTGTGATAACCGCTTGTGCATCACTTTGCGTCAGTTCTTTGACATGAAGTTGATAGAGGGCGCTGTTGCATGTTATATAGCTGAGTTCAGCTCCGTCTGTCTATAGGGTGTACAGCATCCTGCAAAAGTTTTAGGCATGTAAAATGTAAATGTAAATCTCATCAATATCCGGTGTGACCTTTACCCTTTGCCTTCCATCAGTTCTTCTCGGTACTTGTAGACAGTCTTTGGCAGAACTGGGCAGGGAGGTTGTTCCCTCCGCCATCTTGGAGAGCTAAGCGCAGATCTTCTGTGGATGTAGGCTTGCTCCAATCCGTCTCTCTCTTCATGTCATCCCGGACAGACTGGATGATGTTGTGATCAGGGCTATATCTGTGGGGTGCAGATCATCACTTCCAGGAGGACTCAAGGGTCACATCAAATATTGCTGTTTCCCATTTCTTCCATTGCACATACAATGTATATCATCTCTACGGATTAGTATCTGACAAGGCTTTGTAGCATCTCGCAGGGTTTCTCAGTAGATCCTAGCACCCCCTAGAGCTCGCTTTGGCCTCCCTCTGTCATCGACTATATAGCTAGAGCGTCTTTTTTGGATCGGGACTATGTAAAGGCTTTTTCAATAGACTTTATTTATAATGTCAAATGCCTAATGTCTCGGAGAAGTCTTTTATTGCTTGACAACACACTGAATGGAAGGCATGTTGATCCGTGAACAATTTATAGCAGGGTTGAAATTTTTTGACATTTCGCTTTCTCTTGTCTCCGACATACTATAATATCCACTTATCTGGGATTTATAAACTCAGGACTAAAGGTTGTGCACGGTATGGGGAGGTAGAAATCGGATTTAAAGGGCACTTCCTTAAGATGAAAGATTATTTTTACTTGTTTCATCTCCACATTTCCCGGACAATTCCTTTAAAAAATACAGCTCATCCCACAAAAAATACATCTACATCAGCAGAATAATATAAAAGAGATGAAAAACTTTCAAAAAATCAATTTGTACTGAAAAAGTAAAACCTTATGCTAGACATTTTTGTTCCCTATATAACTCCTTTAAGAAATACAGCTCAGCCCACAAAAAATACAGCTCCATTGGCAGAAAAATAGAAGAGGTGAAAAACCTAAAAAGTCAATTGCTTTATACGTATAGTGGTAGGGTGGACCTTGTCCTGGATGTTTTTAATTCCTTTGAACAATACAGCTCATCCCACAAAAACCTACTTTTTAGTCTCCCAATAACCCTTTAGTGACACTGTTGTGCCATCATTTTTTTTTACACCTCCCATTGTTTTGGGATGTTTTTTTTTTACAGCATTCACCATGTGGTCTTATGATGTGATAACTTTTTCCGGCAGGTCGCTACGATCACAGCGATACCTCATTTATATAGTTTTTGTTATGTTTGACTACTTTTACACAATAAAAACAAGACCTACAACTCCTCCATTGAGCAGACTGTGAGGTGGCTTGTTTTTTGCAGGACAACCTGTAGTTTTATTGGTATCGTTTTGGGGAGCATACAGCTTTTTGTATTCAATTTTTTGGTGGGTAAGATGAAAAGGGGACAGCAATTCTGGAACAGTTTCTTTCTGTCTTTACAAACTTTATGGTGGAGGATAAATAATGCAAGTGTGGTGTAGTATTGGTCGTTACAGTTACGATTAATCCTCTGTGTTAGGAACCAACCTCAAGTGCAGGAAGTGTCTCAAGAAGACAACCCATGTCTGTATACCCTCTCAGGTCATGGATGGGAATGATGTATGAGCCAACCTCTCTGGAGGACTCGAGATATCCTTGTATTACGGGATGACTGGCCTCCATGTAACACCACAATCCCTACAGAAGCTGCCGGCCATGGCTTTTACCTGGTCTACGCTATTGGGAGCCATAAGCCATGAGTCTTTCAGTCTCAGATGGAGCTGCAGCCCCAGTCTCTATTCCTTGATGATTCATCAGTTGGAGGTTTCAACATATGGGAACCCTGAGATAATGTTAGGAAGATTGGGCACCAAAGCATGCAACATAACATTCATTGGACTAGACTAGAAACCAGATCTGGATTGGTACAAAACATTTTTTGAATATTTGCCAAAGTGATCCACTCCTGCAACAAAGTTGGGTCCTCCTGAGGCACAAAAGATGTGTTTGGGCTGATAGGGGAATATTTGGGCTGAGTGGGGCTGAGATAGCTGGTCAAGAGAAATCTAGAATGTAGAAACAGTATAGAATAGAGTTGGACAGGTGTAAGAGAAAACAGGACATACTTCAAGTTATTATTGAGGAGGCCACTGAGAACAAGACAAAAAGACTGTGTAGAGTAGAGCGATAACACGTCAAAAGGCTTATCAAGGACTATTATGATCAATGCATGGGTAACACTCTAGACCTAATGCAACCCTAGACCTGTGGGACAACTGCAACTACTTGTATGTTCTAGTCAATGGCAGACATATGTGGTTCTGGAGATGGTGGTGTTTAGAATAGGGATACACAGTGACCTGTGTCACACAACAAAAAGTCACACAGAAGTCAAGTAACAAAAATTTCACTGCATTCTTTATGTTGTCACATTATGACGTGCCATTCCATGTAGCTGCATCATGAGAGTTGCAGAACATCCAAGCATTTTGGATTTTTGTTAAAGGTCGTATGTGTCGGGATTTGAGTGCGCCTCGACTTATTCTACAACCATTACAACTCTACAAAAGACTTGTGTGTGACTTGACATTGCGGGACACATGCCTCAATATATCCCTAGACTCGCACAACTCTTTTACTTGCATAACGTCTTTGCAACTTTTTGTTGTTGATGTGTAGCCCTAGTCTTATCCTGTTAGTAGACTGAGTACTGACAAGTGGCCACGACAGTCCTGAAAGCTGATCTGAGAAGTGCTGAGAAGTGATGAGCCATGTCCAAGGGCCTAAAAGTGAGCCATGTCCAAGGGCCTAAAAGTGAGCCATGTCCAAGGGCCTAAAAGTGAGCCATGTCCAAGGGCCCAAAAGTGAGCCATGTCCAAGGACCCAAAAGTGAGCCATGTCCAAGGGCCCAAAAGTGAGCCATGTCCAAGGGCCCAAAAGTGAGCCATGTCCAAGGACCCCTTTGGGCATATCCCTTATCAGTGCTAGTAGTCAATCTAGAACTTTGCCCAAGGGATCTATAGTCAAATGAAATAGTTTTTTGTTCCTGTCTGTCGAAGAACTATGCCTCGATTTAGAATGACTGCCAATCCTTGTCCCACCATTGAGTTGTCACCATCAAGATCTGTGCCTCAATGGAAGTAAACTTGTTTTTTTGGACCATCTTCTTGTGTCTGTGGTATCCTGTCTAGATATCTACCACGTTCTCCACCCAACATAGTCAGCTTCTTGTGTCTGTGCTATCCTGTTGAGATATCTACCACGTTCTCCACCCAACATAGTCAGCCTCTTGTGTCTGTGGTATCCTGTTGAAATATCTACCATGTTGTCCACCCAACATAGTCAGCTTCTTGTGTCTGTGGTATCCTGTCGAGATATCTACCACGTTCTCCACCCAACATAGTCAGCCTCTTGTGTCTGTGGTATCCTGTTGAGATATCTACCACGTTCTCCACCCAACATAGTCAGCCTCTTGTGTCTGTGGTATCCTATTGAGATATCTACCTCGTTCTCCACCCAACATCACAGGGACACAGTGATACAGAACAATATTATGGGTTAAGGGTTAAGGGTTTTAGATTTTGGTAATTGATCCAGAATCAGGAATTTTATCCCCTGCCATAAGCCTCGTTTTTGTTTTTTTTTTGCCTTCCAATGGATCAACACTGTAGGCTTATCGGTTGGACTTGATGGACTTGTGTCTTCATCCAACCTCATCTACTATGTAACTGTACATGGAACTGTAGTGATTTTGTGTGCTGTGTCAATACACATGACGCCTAAAGCCAAAGAGGTTCTAGAGCTGTAGAGAACTACAGCTCCGTCATTTATATGAATGGTGGGATCCCCTATACATAGACCCCACCACCATCACTATCTACTCAATAACATATAAAGGTGCCCACACCCGTTCATCTTTCATTTTTAGATTTCTTAGCATCCTCAAGGTCTGTGGATAACATCAACCTAAAGCTCCTCATCTCAGGCTGTGTTATTTGCACTCACTGATATAAATAGACTTTGCTTGTGACCCAAAATGACCTGAGAATGACGAGCAGCGATGTGATGTCCTAAATCTGCAAGGTAGTAGACACAATGAGAAAATCACACAAGGCTGGTGAGCTGTCATGTTTCTATCTCTACCTCTGACTATATGGAGAGATATATAGACACCTACGTCCTGAACACCGAACAACACCTAATGGGTCTGTCTGAAGCCAAAACCAGTGGTGGTTCTAGAAGATGGAAGAGGTACCAGTTTTTACAGTATGGATTTTCTCTGTCTCTTGGATTTGGCCAAATACTGGGGGAAAAATACTGGCCTAAAACTGACAGAGTGAATATGACCTAAGGGTAGAACTCATTCAGGGCTTTTTTATGAAGTTTTTGAACCCAAAACCAAGAGTGGATTGAAAAGAGAAGTAGTAGTTGAGCTCCATTCTTTATGTTCCTTCAGGTTCCACCTGGGCTTGGCTTACAGTGCTCATATATGGTCAGTGAGGCTGCATCCTCGGTGCTCTACATGGTGGGCCACAATAACATATATGGGTACAGCCACTTATTGCCAAATTACAGCCAGTTGGTGACCATTGCCTTTGAGCTATAGTGGGTGAAATCTTTGATCCTGGCATTGGATGTTACCATGACATGTACTACCTAACTAAACACTATACAAGCTAAGAACCCCCACATGATATTGGTGCCCCCTAGTGGCAGTTATTTCTTTCTGTAAGATAATGACTGCAGTGCCCCCAATGGCAATTACCTCTTTCGGCAGGATCATGACAGCAGTGCCCCCACATGACAGCAGGGCCCCCACATGACACCAGTGTCCCCACTTGACAGCAGGGCCCCCACATGACAGCAGTGCCCCCTAATGGCAGTTATATCTTTCTCCAGGATAATAGACTTTGTTACCTTGTTCATGGTCTGATGACAATGACAAAGAGTTACTGGGTTCCAAATTTTCCAGATCTCATACAGATTAAGCTTCCGTGGGATGTGGTGGGAAATCAATTCCCCAGTATAGAAAGACATGTTGGGGTTGAATTCTACCAGACTTCCCAGTAGATTCAATATGGGGTCAACGTGAACCTTTACCAAACAATAACAAGTATCTTTCTTAGCCTTACCAATCTATCTGGTTTTCATGTCCATTGACTATCTAACATAGCGCAGATAACTGTATTATCCCTACTTATCCCCCATTTCGCAGAGGTAGAGGTATCACGTTTCCGACCCTACAGAGTCCTCAGTCATTACAATCTTGTCTTCCAAGATTAAAGAATCAATACAACAAATTTCTATGAATTGGTGTCCAATGACTCAGTGGAATTGGTGACATTAGGAGACTCGTTCGCTCTTCTGATGTTGACTTTTTGTCTCTTTTTTTCCCATCAAGATGCCAAAGGGACGATCCGGGAGATTGTTCTCCCAAAAGGCCTGGACCTCGATCGGCCAAAGCGCACCAGAACCTCCTTCACTGCAGAGCAGCTGTACCGCTTGGAGCTGGAGTTCCAGAGGTGCCAATACGTCGTCGGCAGAGAGAGAACGGAACTGGCCAGACAGCTCAACTTGTCCGAAACCCAGGTGAGACCAATGTTTTTGTCAGATGGCTCCAGATTTGTTCAATACTGATTAGAATTTATAATTCTCTATTTTCCTTTCCTGAAGCAGACTGCAACTATTGCAACTGCAACGATATGAACCATGGGGTAGAGAGGCTGCATGGTCAGTGATGTCACTGGTGTGTAGTGAATGGTTAGGTTGTATTCTCAGTGATGTCACTGGTGTGCAGTGAATGGTTAGGTTGTATTCTCAGTGATGTCACTGGTGTGTAGTGAATGGTTAGGTTGTATTCTCAGTGATGTCACTGGTGTGCAGTGAATGGTTAGGTTGTATTCTCAGTGATGTCACTGGTGTGCAGTGAATGGTTAGGTTGTATTCTCAGTGATGTCACTGGTGTGTAGTGAATGGTTAGGTTGTATTCTCAGTGATGTCACTGGTGTGCAGTGAATGGTTAGGTTGTATTCTCAGTGATGTCACTGGTGTGTAGTGAGTGGTTAGGTTGTATTCTCAGTGATGTCACTGGTGAGTAGTGAATGGTTAGGTTGTATTCTCAGTGATGTCACTGGTGAGTAGTGAGTGGTTAGGTTGTATTCTCAGTGATGTCACTGGTGTGTAGTGAATGGTTAGGTTGTATTCTCAGTGATGTCACTGGTGTGTAGTGAATGGTTAGGTTGTATTCTCAGTGATGTCACTGGTGTGTAGTGAATGGTTAGGTTGTATTCTCAGTGATGTCACTGGTGAGTAGTGAGTGGTTAGGTTGTATTCTCAGTGATGTCACTGGTGTGTAGTGAATGGTTAGGTTGTATTCTCAGTGATGTCACTGGTGAGTAGTGAATGGTTAGGTTGTATTCTCAGTGATGTCACTGGTGTGTAGTGAATGGTTAGGTTGTATTCTCAGTGATGTCACTGGTGTGTAGTGAATGGTTAGGTTGTATTCTCAGTGATGTCACTGGTGTGTAGTGAATGGTTAGGTTGTATTCTCAGTGATGTCACTGGTATGTATTGAGTAGTTAAATTGTATTCTCAGTGATGTCACTGGTGTGTAGTGAATGGTTAGGTTGTGTTGTCAGTGATGTCACTGGTGTGTAGTGAATGGTTAGGATGTATTCTCAGTGATGTCACTGGTGTGCAGTGAATGGTTAGGTTGTATTCTCAGTGATGTCACTGGTGTGTAGTGAGTGGTTAGGTTGTATTCTCAGTGATGTCACTGGTGAGTAGTGAATGGTTAGGTTGTATTCTCAGTGATGTCACTGGTGAGTAGTGAGTGGTTAGGTTGTATTCTCAGTGATGTCACTGGTGTGTAGTGAATGGTTAGGTTGTATTCTCAGTGATGTCACTGGTGAGTAGTGAATGGTTAGGTTGTATTCTCAGTGATGTCACTGGTGAGTAGTGAGTGGTTAGGTTGTATTCTCAGTGATGTCACTGGTGTGTAGTGAATGGTTAGGTTGTATTCTCAGTGATGTCACTGGTGTGTAGTGAATGGTTAGGTTGTATTCTCAGTGATGTCACTGGTGTGTAGTGAATGGTTAGGTTGTATTCTCAGTGATGTCACTGGTGAGTAGTGAGTGGTTAGGTTGTATTCTCAGTGATGTCACTGGTGTGTAGTGAATGGTTAGGTTGTATTCTCAGTGATGTCACTGGTGAGTAGTGAATGGTTAGGTTGTATTCTCAGTGATGTCACTGGTGTGTAGTGAATGGTTAGGTTGTATTCTCAGTGATGTCACTGGTGTGTAGTGAATGGTTAGGTTGTATTCTCAGTGATGTCACTGGTGTGTAGTGAATGGTTAGGTTGTATTCTCAGTGATGTCACTGGTATGTATTGAGTAGTTAGGTTGTATTCTCAGTGATGTCACTGGTGTGTAGTGAATGGTTAGGTTGTGTTGTCAGTGATGTCACTGGTGTGTAGTGAATGGTTAGGATGTATTCTCAGTGATGTCACTGGTGTGTAGTGAATGGTTAGGTTGTATTCTCAGTGATGTCACTGGTGTGTAGTGAATGGTTAGGTTGTATTCTCAGTGATGTCACTGGTGTGTAGTGAATGGTTAGGTTGTATTCTCAGTGATGTCACTGGTGTGTAGTGAATGGTTAGGTTGTGTTGTCAGTGATGTCACTGGTATGTATTGAGTAGTTAGGTTGTATTCTCAGTGATGTCACTGGTGTGTAGTGAATGGTTAGGTTGTATTCTCAGTGATGTCACTGGTGTGTAGGCAGGATATTTAGTGATGTCACTGGTGTGTAGGCAGGATATTTAGTGATGTCACCTCTCTATACTGGATAGACTTGTGATTTTTATATACTAATATTCATGTGCAGAATATGGGCCAATGCCCTGATCCCGGTCCGGGTTTATTCAGTTCTCCGGTTCTTGCTGCTCATACGTGACCCTTTAGTGATACAGGGTAAGAGAGACTGTGGAAGGGAAGTAAATGGTATCTGAGCGCTCTGATCGTTGTGCCTGCTGACTGTGCCGGGAGCTAATGAATGGTTTAATGTGAGTGCGATGAAAATAGTAATCAAGATTTATCAAGTAGCGCTCACGAGACAAACCGATAGCAAAAGAGCAGAAAGTCTAACGTCTGGAAACCAGATCTACCAAGTTTATTAGACTGCGGATGATGTCACACTGTGGGGTTTGGTGGTGACCTCAATCTTCTTCCACATCTACAAGACTGTATTACTCAGGGACAGTGTCTTAAAGCCAATGTCCACCTACATGATGGTGCTGACTACTGATAGAACTGAAGGCAGCGAAACATTGCGTCTGATTCTCAGATATAAGTCCTCATTGATGTCTCCTGGTTTATCTGGCCAGACAAGTCTCTGCAGTGACTGCACATGTACGGCACAAATAATATGTCACCCAATGCATGGCCGAACCAAGTCCACCAAATCAGCTCCAAGCTACAGAAATACCCGAAAGGCTTGTGTGGTAGGGGCGAAAATATTATGTGCAGTAAGGACTAAGGACAGGTCAGCAATATCAGATTAGATGGGATGCGACAATCAGGAACATCAGTCTGTCATTACCCTGTACCCCAAGTATCAGCCTGTCATTATCCTGTACCCCAAGTATCAGCCTGTCATTATCCTGTACCCCAAGTATCAGCCTGTCATTATCCTGTACCCCAAGTATCAGCCTGTCATTATCCTGTACCCCAAGTATCAGCCTGTCATTATCCTGTACCCCAAGTATCAGCCTGTCATTATCCTGTACCCCAAGTATCAGCCTGTCATTATCCTGTACCCCGAGTATCAGCCTGCCATTATCCTGTACCCCGAGTATCAGCCTGCCATTATCCTGTACCCCAAGTATCAGCCTGTCATTATCCTGTACCCCAAGTGTCAGCCTGTCATTATCCTGTACCCCAAGTATCAGCCTGTCATTATCCTGTACCCCAAGTATCAGCCTGTCATTACCCTGTACCCCAAGTGTCAGCCTGTCATTATCCTGTACCCCAAGTATCAGCCTGTCATTATCCTGTACCCCGAGTATCAGCCTGTCATTATCCTGTACCCCAAGTATCAGCCTGTCATTATCCTGTACCCCAAGTATCAGCCTGTCATTATCCTGTACCCCAAGTATCAGCCTGTCATTATCCTGTACCCCAAGTATCAGCCTGTCATTATCCTGTACCCCAAGTATCAGCCTGTCATTATCCTGTACCCCAAGTATCAGCCTGTCATTACCCTGTACCCCAAGTATCAGCCTGTCATTATCCTGTACCCCAAGTATCAGCCTGTCATTATCCTGTACCCCGAGTATCAGCCTGTCATTATCCTGTACCCCAAGTATCAGCCTGTCATTATCCTGTACCCCGAGTATCAGCCTGTCATTATCCTGTACCCCGAGTATCAGCCTGTCATTATCCTGTACCCCAAGTATCAGCCTGTCATTATCCTGTACCCCGAGTATCAGCGTGTCATTATCCTGTACCCCGAGTATCAGCCTGTCATTATCCTGTACCCCAAGTATCAGCCTGTCATTATCCTGTACCCCAAGTATCAGCCTGTCATTATCCTGTACCCCAAGTATCAGCCTGTCATTATCCTGTACCCCCATTGTCAGCCTGTCATTATCCTGTACCCCAAGTATCAGCCTGTCATTATCCTGTACCCCAAGTGTCAGCCTGTCATTATCCTGTACCCCAAGTATCAGCCTGTCATTATCCTGTACCCCAAGTATCAGCGAGTCATTATCCTGTACCCCAAGTGTCAGCCTGTCATTATCCTGTACCCCAAGTATCAGCCTGTCATTATCCTGTACCCCAAGTATCAGCCTGTCATTATCCTGTACCCCAAGTGTCAGCCTGTCATTATCCTGTACCCCAAGTATCAGCCTGTCATTATCCTGTACCCCAAGTATCAGCCTGTCATTACCCTGTACCCCAAGTGTCAGCCTGTCATTATCCTGTACCCCAAGTATCAGCCTGTCATTATCCTGTACCCCGAGTATCAGCCTGTCATTATCCTGTACCCCAAGTATCAGCCTGTCATTATCCTGTACCCCAAGTATCAGCCTGTCATTATCCTGTACCCCAAGTATCAGCCTGTCATTATCCTGTACCCCAAGTATCAGCCTGTCATTATCCTGTACCCCAAGTATCAGCCTGTCATTATCCTGTACCCCAAGTATCAGCCTGTCATTACCCTGTACCCCAAGTATCAGCCTGTCATTATCCTGTACCCCAAGTATCAGCCTGTCATTATCCTGTACCCCGAGTATCAGCCTGTCATTATCCTGTACCCCAAGTATCAGCCTGTCATTATCCTGTACCCCGAGTATCAGCCTGTCATTATCCTGTACCCCGAGTATCAGCCTGTCATTATCCTGTACCCCAAGTATCAGCCTGTCATTATCCTGTACCCCGAGTATCAGCGTGTCATTATCCTGTACCCCGAGTATCAGCCTGTCATTATCCTGTACCCCAAGTATCAGCCTGTCATTATCCTGTACCCCAAGTATCAGCCTGTCATTATCCTGTACCCCAAGTATCAGCCTGTCATTATCCTGTACCCCCATTGTCAGCCTGTCATTATCCTGTACCCCAAGTATCAGCCTGTCATTATCCTGTACCCCAAGTGTCAGCCTGTCATTATCCTGTACCCCAAGTATCAGCCTGTCATTATCCTGTACCCCAAGTATCAGCGAGTCATTATCCTGTACCCCAAGTGTCAGCCTGTCATTATCCTGTACCCCAAGTATCAGCCTGTCATTATCCTGTACCCCAAGTATCAGCCTGTCATTATCCTGTACCCCAAGTATCAGCCTGTCATTATCCTGTACCCCGAGTATCAGCCTGTCATTATCCTGTACCCCGAGTATCAGCCTGTCATTATCCGGTACCCAAAGTGTCAGCCTGTCATTATCCTGTACCCCAAGTATCAGCCTGTCATTATCCGGTACCCAAAGTGTCAGCCTGTCATTATCCTGTACCCCAAGTATCAGCCTGTCATTATCCTGTACCCCAAGTATCAGCCTGTCATTATCCTGTACCCCAAGTGTCAGCCTGTCATTATCCTGTACCCCAAGTGTCAGCCTGTCATTATCCTGTACCCCAAGTATCAGCCTGTCATTATCCTGTACCCCAAGTATCTGCCTGTCATTATCCTGTACCCCGAGTATCAGCCTGTCATTATCCTGTACCCAAGTATCAGCCTGTCATTATCCTGTACCCCAAGTATCAGCCTGTCATTATCCTGTACCCAAGTGTCAGCCTGTCATTATCCTGTACCCCAAGTATCAGCCTGTCATTATCCTGTACCCCAAGTATCAGCCTGTCATTATCCTGTACCCCAAGTGTCAGCCTGTCATTATCCTGTACCCCAAGTATCAGCCTGTCATTATCCTGTACCCCAAGTGTCAGCCTGTCATTATCCTGTACCCCAAGTATCAGCCTGTCATTATCCTGTACCCCAAGTATCAGCGAGTCATTATCCTGTACCCCAAGTGTCAGCCTGTCATTATCCTGTACCCCAAGTATCAGCCTGTCATTATCCTGTACCCCAAGTATCAGCCTGTCATTATCCTGTACCCCAAGTATCAGCCTGTCATTATCCTGTACCCCGAGTATCAGCCTGTCATTATCCGGTACCCAAAGTGTCAGCCTGTCATTATCCTGTACCCCAAGTATCAGCCTGTCATTATCCGGTACCCAAAGTGTCAGCCTGTCATTATCCTGTACCCCAAGTATCAGCCTGTCATTATCCTGTACCCCAAGTATCAGCCTGTCATTATCCTGTACCCCAAGTGTCAGCCTGTCATTATCCTGTACCCCAAGTGTCAGCCTGTCATTATCCTGTACCCCAAGTATCAGCCTGTCATTATCCTGTACCCCAAGTATCAGCGAGTCATTATCCTGTACCCCAAGTATCAGCCTGTCATTATCCTGTACCCCGAGTATCAGCGAGTCATTATCCTGTACCCCAAGTATCAGCCTGTCATTATCCTGTACCCCAAGTATCAGCCTGTCATTATCCTGTACCCCAAGTATCAGCTTGTCATTATCCTGTACCCCAAGTATCTGCCTGTCATTATCCTGTACCCCGAGTATCAGCCTGTCATTATCCTGTACCCAAGTATCAGCCTGTCATTATCCTGTACCCCAAGTATCAGCCTGTCATTATCCTGTACCCCAAGTATCAGCCTGTCATTATCCTGTACCCCAAGTGTCAGCCTGTCATTATCCTGTACCCCAAGTATCAGCCTGTCATTATCCTGTACCCCAAGTGTCAGCCTGTCATTATCCTGTACCCCAAGTATCAGCCTGTCATTATCCTGTACCCCAAGTGTCAGCCTGTCATTATCCTGTACCCCAAGTATCAGCCTGTCATTATCCTGTACCCCAAGTATCAGCCTGTCATTATCCTGTACCCCAAGTATCAGCCTGTCATTATCCTGTACCCCAAGTATCAGCCTGTCATTATCCTGTACCCCAAGTATCAGCCTGTCATTATCCTGTACCCCAAGTATCAGCCTGTCATTATCCTGCACCCCAAGTATCAGAGAGTCATTATCCTGTACCCCAAGTATCAGCCTGTCATTATCCTGTACCCCAAGTATCAGCCTGTCATTATCCTGTACCCCAAGTATCAGCCTGTCATTATCCTGTACCCCAAGTGTCAGCCTGTCATTATCCTGTACCCCAAGTATCAGCCTGTCATTATCCTGTACCCCAAGTATCAGCCTGTCATTATCCTGTACCCCAAGTATCAGCGAGTCATTATCCTGTACCCCAAGTGTCAGCCTGTCGTTATCCTGTACCCCAAGTGTCAGCCTGTCATTATCCTGTACCCCAAGTATCAGCATGTCATTATCCTGTACCCCAAGTGTCAGCCTGTCATTATCCTGTACCCCAAGTGTCAGCCTGTCATTATCCTGTACCCCAAGTATCAGCCTGTCATTACCCTGTACCCCAAGTATCAGCCTGTCATTATCCTGTACCCCAAGTATCAGCGAGTCATTATCCTGTACCCCAAGTATCAGCCTGTCATTATCCTGTACCCCAAGTGTCAGCCTGTCATTATCCTGTACCCCAAGTATCAGCCTGTCATTATCCTGTACCCCAAGTATCAGCCTGTCATTATCCTGTACCCCAAGTATCAGCCTGTCATTATCCTGTACCCCGAGTATCAGCCTGTCATTATCCGGTACCCAAAGTGTCAGCCTGTCATTATCCTGTACCCCAAGTATCAGCCTGTCATTATCCTGTACCCCAAGTATCAGCCTGTCATTATCCTGTACCCCAAGTATCAGCCTGTCATTATCCTGTACCCCAAGTATCAGCTTGTCATTATCCTGTACCCCAAGTATCTGCCTGTCATTATCCTGTACCCCGAGTATCAGCCTGTCATTATCCTGTACCCCAAGTGTCAGCCTGTCATTATCCTGTACCCCAAGTATCAGCCTGTCATTATCCTGTACCCCAAGTATCAGCCTGTCATTATCCTGTACCCCAAGTATCAGCCTGTCATTATCCTGTACCCCAAGTATCAGCCTGTCATTATCCTGTACCCCAAGTATCAGCCTGTCATTATCCTGTACCCCAAGTATCAGCCTGTCATTATCCTGCACCCCAAGTATCAGAGAGTCATTATCCTGTACCCCAAGTATCAGCCTGTCATTATCCTGTACCCCAAGTATCAGCCTGTCATTATCCTGTACCCCAAGTATCAGCCTGTCATTATCCTGTACCCCAAGTGTCAGCCTGTCATTATCCTGTACCCCAAGTATCAGCCTGTCATTATCCTGTACCCCAAGTATCAGCCTGTCATTATCCTGTACCCCAAGTATCAGCCTGTCATTATCCTGTACCCCAAGTATCAGCCTGTCATTATCCTGTACCCCAAGTGTCAGCCTGTCATTATCCTGTACCCCAAGTGTCAGCCTGTCATTATCCTGTACCCCAAGTATCAGCCTGTCATTACCCTGTACCCCAAGTATCAGCCTGTCATTATCCTGTACCCCAAGTATCAGCGAGTCATTATCCTGTACCCCAAGTATCAGCCTGTCATTATCCTGTACCCCAAGTGTCAGCCTGTCATTATCCTGTACCCCAAGTATCAGCCTGTCATTATCCTGTACCCCAAGTATCAGCCTGTCATTATCCTGTACCCCAAGTATCAGCCTGTCATTATCCTGTACCCCGAGTATCAGCCTGTCATTATCCTGTACCCCAAGTATCAGCCTGTCATTATCCGGTACCCAAAGTGTCAGCCTGTCATTATCCTGTACCCCAAGTATCAGCCTGTCATTATCCTGTACCCCAAGTATCAGCCTGTCATTATCCTGTACCCCAAGTGTCAGCCTGTCATTATCCTGTACCCCAAGTATCAGCCTGTCATTATCCTGTACCCCAAGTATCAGCGAGTCATTATCCTGTACCCCAAGTATCAGCCTGTCATTATCCTGTACCCCAAGTATCAGCCTGTAATTATCCTGTACCCCAAGTATCAGCCTGTCATTATCCTGTACCCCAAGTATCAGCTTGTCATTATCCTGTACCCCAAGTATCAGCCTGTCATTATCCTGTACCCCAAGTATCAGCCTGTCATTATCCTGTACCCCAAGTGTCAGCCTGTCATTATCCTGTACCCCAAGTATGAGCCTGTCATTATCCTGTACCCCAAGTATCAGCGAGTCATTATCCTGTACCCCAAGTATCAGCCTGTCATTATCCTGTACCCCAAGTATCAGCCTGTAATTATCCTGTACCCCAAGTATCAGCCTGTCATTATCCTGTACCCCAAGTATCAGCTTGTCATTATCCTGTACCCCAAGTATCTGCCTGTCATTATCCTGTACCCCAAGTATCAGCCTGTCATTATCCTGTACCCAAGTATCAGCCTGTCATTATCCTGTACCCCAAGTATCAGCCTGTCATTATCCTGCACCCCAAGTATCAGAGAGTCATTATCCTGTACCCCAAGTATCAGCCTGTCATTATCCTGTACCCCAAGTATCAGCCTGTCATTATCCTGTACCCCAAGTATCAGCCTGTCATTATCCTGTACCCCAAGTGTCAGCCTGTCATTATCCTGTACCCCAAGTGTCAGCCTGTCATTATCCTGTACCCCAAGTATCAGCCTGTCATTACCCTGTACCCCAAGTATCAGCCTGTCATTATCCTGTACCCCAAGTATCAGCGAGTCATTATCCTGTACCCCAAGTATCAGCCTGTCATTATCCTGTACCCCAAGTGTCAGCCTGTCATTATCCTGTACCCCAAGTATCAGCCTGTCATTATCCTGTACCCCAAGTATCAGCCTGTCATTATCCTGTACCCCAAGTATCAGCCTGTCATTATCCTGTACCCCGAGTATCAGCCTGTCATTATCCGGTACCCAAAGTGTCAGCCTGTCATTATCCTGTACCCCAAGTATCAGCCTGTCATTATCCTGTACCCCAAGTATCAGCCTGTCATTATCCTGTACCCCAAGTATCAGCCTGTCATTATCCTGTACCCCAAGTATCAGCTTGTCATTATCCTGTACCCCAAGTATCTGCCTGTCATTATCCTGTACCCCGAGTATCAGCCTGTCATTATCCTGTACCCCAAGTGTCAGCCTGTCATTATCCTGTACCCCAAGTATCAGCCTGTCATTATCCTGTACCCCAAGTATCAGCCTGTCATTATCCTGTACCCCAAGTATCAGCCTGTCATTATCCTGTACCCCAAGTATCAGCCTGTCATTATCCTGTACCCCAAGTATCAGCCTGTCATTATCCTGTACCCCAAGTATCAGCCTGTCATTATCCTGTACCCCAAGTATCAGCGAGTCATTATCCTGTACCCCAAGTATCAGCCTGTCATTATCCTGTACCCCAAGTGTCAGCCTGTCATTATCCTGTACCCCAAGTATCAGCCTGTCATTATCCTGTACCCCAAGTATCAGCCTGTCATTATCCTGTACCCCAAGTATCAGCCTGTCATTATCCTGTACCCCGAGTATCAGCCTGTCATTATCCTGTACCCCAAGTATCAGCCTGTCATTATCCGGTACCCAAAGTGTCAGCCTGTCATTATCCTGTACCCCAAGTATCAGCCTGTCATTATCCTGTACCCCAAGTATCAGCCTGTCATTATCCTGTACCCCAAGTGTCAGCCTGTCATTATCCTGTACCCCAAGTATCAGCCTGTCATTATCCTGTACCCCAAGTATCAGCGAGTCATTATCCTGTACCCCAAGTATCAGCCTGTCATTATCCTGTACCCCAAGTATCAGCCTGTAATTATCCTGTACCCCAAGTATCAGCCTGTCATTATCCTGTACCCCAAGTATCAGCTTGTCATTATCCTGTACCCCAAGTATCTGCCTGTCATTATCCTGTACCCCGAGTATCAGCCTGTCATTATCCTGTACCCAAGTATCAGCCTGTCATTATCCTGTACCCCAAGTATCAGCCTGTCATTATCCTGTACCCCAAGTGTCAGCCTGTCATTATCCTGTACCCCAAGTGTCAGCCTGTCATTATCCTGTACCCCAAGTATCAGCCTGTCATTATCCTGTACCCCAAGTGTCAGCCTGTCATTATCCTGTACCCCAAGTATCAGCCTGTCATTATCCTGTACCCCAAGTGTCAGCCTGTCATTATCCTGTACCCCAAGTATCAGCCTGTCATTATCCTGTACCCCAAGTATCAGCCTGTCATTATCCTGCACCCCAAGTATCAGCCTGTCATTATCCTGTACCCCAAGTATCAGCCTGTCATTATCCTGTACCCCAAGTATCAGCCTGTCATTATCCTGTACCCCAAGTATCAGCCTGTCATTATCCTGTACCCCAAGTATCAGCCTGTCATTATCCTGTACCCCGAGTATCAGCCTGTCATTATCCTGTACCCCAAGTATCAGCCTGTCATTATCCTGTACCCCGAGTGTCATTTCATTGTTTCCATGTAACAGATTTTACATGGTATCTGTGCACATATGTATACAGGGGGGACAATATAAGGTATATTATTTAGGGTTTTCAATTCTTCATAATATTATGTGTCACTAAATCCTATTTTTCCCCCCATATTCATATGGACATATATAATCTACACTCAGTACAGGTCGCCGGTCGCACATACGGTATGACTAATAAGTGTACGGTCCATACGTGTGTAAGGCACAAGTCACAGATAGGTTAATAATTTCTTATAGGTTATAAGTTCAAGGAGGAAATCTGTAAAGAAGCATCTGGTCTTTGGATCCTGAGACAGAGAGGAGCTGGGCAGCTGCAGTATAAGTAGGTCGCTGAATGCAGAGATGCATCCGCCATGGTCCACCCCCCCGGCAACAGACAGCAGTGTCTATACATAGACGTCTCCTATAGGCTCGTGTGCAGATACATAATGGTTGCGTCCATCATATTCCTTGCCATCGCCCATTAATTCCGCTACGACTGCATTATATGTTACTCTATGAGTTTTATGGGTCATTTTGAGCTCCCGATTCTAACTATACGTCTAGGTTGGTATGTACACGCGCACATATTACACGCCTATCGATAAACATGTCAAGGACGTGTAGCTGCTGACATCCCTATCATGGTTTAATCCCCCAACCAAAGTGCAGAGCTTAAGGCTTAATCGACTGAGGTCACAGTCACTGCGGCTGAACAGATTTAGAGGCCCGGGTCATCCACAGGGCACAACCGAGCCCCCCCTACAATATGTACGAATAAAAAGCAGCCGCATCCATTGGCGTCAGGTACCATGGCACCTCCATAGCGAGAAGATCACTGATGGACTAGGACTATCACTACTCGAAAACAACATGTACCAGGTCGATTCTGGAAGACGAGGGGGGGCATTTACTTTACATTGAGCTTTACAGATCCCAATGGGGTTTCCATCCCAAATCCAAGTGTCTCCCTTTTAGAGGGATAGTTTCTTCTTTACCTTTTTGCTTCTGGATGACTCTCGTTAAGTCCTAATGACATTTTTTGGACAAAAGGACAGCAAACCAGCCCCATCCTTCTGAGCGTCCGGCTAGACGTCTGTCGTACATTCCCGGCCACCTCTACTTGTTTTAGGGTTTAATACCCAAAAAGGAGTTTTTGTAAGAACGGTGTACCTACCTTGAGAATGTCCATTGTAGGACAGGTCTATGTAGTGTGTTCTAATATCCATATATTACCATACAAAGATGGCTCCATTCATCTCTGTAGCCCTCCATATGGCGAATCTCAGGGGTTTGCATGGGATTTTCCATTATAGACATTACTTACCTGTTAAATCCTTCATCTGTCCAGCATTGGAGCTCCGGTGGTCTCACATGGTCCTTCAGCAATGGCGTCAGGGATATCATTCATTGCAGCAGCCGATCACTGGTCTCACTTTCATGTATGGCACGTGAGAGGCTAAGGGTTGGCCGCAGTGGTCATGTGAATGATGTACATGGTGCCGATGGGGTGCCACAATGATAGACAACTGCATATAGTGAACTCCATCATTGTGTTGTGATAGCAGCCAGTCATAATGTCATGTCTAACCCTAAAGTCAGAGGGTGCACGACACCAGGACCTCAACCATGCCATCCCACCCTGCAGCGCAAAACATAGAGTGACATCGCCCACCATGGACAACGCGTATTCTTTTATTCAGTCATTGTTACAGCCCCTCAAAAATAAGACATTGGTATATGTCAGGGAATAGACCAGAAACATAGTCCCAACAGGACTTAATACAACACTCAGCTCCGCGGAGGTTCGGACAAAATAGACAAAAACTAACCAAAATGCCCACCATTGTCAGGTGTCAGGTCTTCTTTTCCAGTGATCTTCACTTGTGGGCTCTTCTGGTCTTTTGGGACCTCTTTTATCGTCTTCATGTGCCCTTGGGTCACTGCTGAGACCTGTGATGGGGCATCAGTGGTCCTGTGGGGCTTAATGACCCTATAGTAATGATTTGTGGATGGTGAACCTCAAAAATGTTGAGTTTTGTAACAAGCCAGACTGACTACGAACTGGTTCATCCGTGTTTAGTTCAGACCATTATGGCAGCCCATCAGTTCGGGGTATTTCTATGCCAGTACAGGGTGGGAACCCAGACGGTAGTGAACCTAGTGAGAAGTGGGGCCTATTGGAGATGACCATATTAACCTCTGTGAGGATCGGGTAGTCACTGGTTGATTCTGGTCCACTGATCCCATGGTGAGAAAGGTAACTTTGCATTTTAGGGAACCACTGTCAAGTTTGGGCCCTTGTTGTGTCCTTCTTTGTGACTGGGTAACTCCTCCTAACCATTTTTGTGCTGATAACTGCAACCTAGTGATAGCCAGACCTGCGGATGTGTGTGTGTTGCTTGGATGATCTACAAAATCTATCTACATTGGGGATTCGGCTGCCCTTTCATTGGGTAGGTCAATGGAAGTTGGGCCATATATGTGTGTCCTCTCAGGGGTCCACATCTTAAAAGTTCACTAAATATGATGTAAACAAAGTGTTAATAACATAATGGCACAGTACTATAGAGATAGGAAAGTCTATGTCACGGAGTCTTCTCGGGTCGCTGTCATCATCCTCCAGTTCGGTCACCATGTAGTTCTTTGGATACAACTGTAAGATGGATAGGATATGATATATACTGGTGGTATAAGTGTATGGCCTTATATTGTAGATTAAAAATATCTCAAGTCATCCTAGAAGGGGGGATGGTCAGCTTTGTATATATGGAGTCCTAAGAAGCACGGACCGCTGAGGACCCGCGGTCGACTCCCCTCCCGTTTCCATTCGTTGTTCTCCTTATTTTTCAATTTTCTTCCCATGGTTCTCTTGATCAGATTTTTCATTGTCTTTCAGGACCGATGAGGCCCAGACAGGTGGGATGTTTTTTTTCATTTTTGTGCTGCTTCGTCCTCCCACTGACCAATTATTTGCCCTATTTTCTCTGCCGTTGTTGGACAGTATCTGGGATCTCTATATTATGGGTTTTTTATATTTGTATGTTGCATAAAAGGCAGAATATCTCAAAATCTGGAGAAATTAAATAGTTGTCCATGGAAGATATTAACGGCTTGTCCTCGGCCGTGTCCGACAATTGGCACACCCACCAATCATGCACCATTGTTACGGCTTGTACTAGTATAGGAGCTGAGCAGTCTACCCTGACATGGCCTCTAAACAGAGTATGGAGCTACAGATCTGGGGTCGCCGAAGGTGATCAATGGGTTGTCAGATAGCAAAACTCCACCGATCTGATACTGATGACTTATTCCGAGTGTAGGTTATCAATTTAGAATGGTAGGGGTCTGACCTGGAACAACACCCCTGACATGGCCACCGGCATTCACTATAATCAGGAAGTCTACCTAGATGTGACCACTACACAGAGTATGGAGCTACAGATCTGAGGGCCTCAGTAGCTGAACAATGGGTGTTATAAGATATGAAACCCCCACCGGTCTGATACTGGTGACTTATCCTAAGGATAGGCCCCCAATATCTGGTTTTAGAGAATGCCCTTACCAGCTCCTGGCACCCCAGGAATAATAGCTGGTCAAATGTCAACCTTTCATGATCAATGACATAGAAAAGTTTAACTAAACGGTAGTCATCCTTGTAATACGAGGACAAATGATATCCACCAAAGCGGGAGCAACCAAACTTAGGGGCTATGATGTCTCTTACCCCATATAGGACATAAGGATAGGGGGTTAGCCTTTAAGGATTAAGCTTTTTGCCTACTTGCATTCCATCTTTATAACTTACAGCTTTGCTGTATAGATTGGGTCAGTATCCGCAGAGTCATCTCATTATCAATACATTCTAGGTAATGACAGCTCTATCATACTGCCAAAGGACTTTATAAGGCAGGATAGTAACACTGTGTAGAATACAAAAATGATCCAGTCCGCACTCCAGAGATGACCTTTTTTCTAAAATTTAACTTTTAATTTTCCATACGTAAAAATGGGTAATCTGGCTATGACTAAGGGGTACAGCATACCCGGAAACGCGTCAGCCAGGTCTCGAATGATGGGATTTTAAAACACTTTTGTGTCTTCACTATCACGTTTTTTTGTTTGTACTAGATTTACCCATTTTTACGTATGGAAAATTAAAAGTTAAATTTTAGAAAAAAGGTCATCTCTGGAGTGCGGACTGGATCATTTTTGTATTCTACACACTGTTGATTATCCCAGGAGTCCGGGATTTTTCTGGCCGTGCACCCGGAAGATCTGACCACCACATGAAAATTCAGTGAGCCACTACTTTACTTTTTTGTTTATTCAAAGGATAGTAACACTGTATTCAGTTCTGTATATAGCTTGAGGTTATTCCATGGTCTCCGGGGGAGGGGCTATACGCCATTACTTCCTGTAGATTGTATACGTCTATGATATTTCTCCGTATATTGACATCTCATTCTTCTCAGCGCACTGCCGCACTGTCTATACTGGAAATACATGGGGTCGGGGGGGAGTGTGTCTCCAATATGGCCACCCCAGGGAGTAATTAAAAATAATAAAAAAATATATACAGCTATTGAAAAGACAGGAGTAAATACATTACTTCTCCTCTATAGACATACATCTAATGAGATGACCCCTCGTAGGCTTAGGGGGGCGGCAGCATCTTTGTTATCTTTTCCGTTCCACGTTTTCTACGACTTGTCATTTGTTAAAGAGAAAGGGAGATTTAGTGCAGACGAGGAAATAACCAGGCAGAGTGTTTGTTCGTGAGGTTTCTGCGGATGAAATATGGAAAGCTCCAGCAGGGGGCTCAGTTATAATAATAATTGAATGGTCGCCAGCTGAGATTACAAGCTGAGTCATTTGCCTGTTTATAAAAACAAGCCTTCGTTCCCTTGAATTGAATCCTGAAAAAACACGCCTCTTACAGTAAGTGTTTTCTCAAGACGCTTGGTAATAGCTCCGCCAGGAATGCTGAAATCACTTCATTTCTCTCTTCCCTCCACTTCCATTTCACTTTCTTCCCTTGCTGCCCCTGGAGAAGGACCGTGGAAACTGGTGGCCCCTTATAGCTACAGATTTCCAGATTGCAGCTGTCCTATCCTTCTCTTATTAAAGCAACCTGTTCCATCAAAGCCTCTTACAAATTGA
The DNA here is from genome assembly GCF_031893055.1 of Leptodactylus fuscus. NCBI lineage: Eukaryota > Metazoa > Chordata > Amphibia > Anura > Leptodactylidae > Leptodactylus > Leptodactylus fuscus. Next base: position 361,360,740 of record NC_134265.1, read on the forward strand.
GTCTGGGGCTCCCATGTTATGGTGCATCAGAAGCGATTTACCACCTGGAATTACCATTGGAACGTCTTGCGTTGGAGACCAGCTGTCACTTTGACAGACACCTTCTTAGAAGGGAGTCTGCGAGATTATGTTATGCATGCTCTATGCAAATGGTCAACCTCCAGAAGTGCCAGGACCTATAAGATTCCCTCCAGACATGTGAGGAGCATATGCCACACACTGGTGATAATCCAAGACGTCTCAGGACTCATTATTTGTGTACATGGGGATAAATATCTTATAGATGTCCTAATATGTCTATAATTCTAGATGTTGTAGACCACACATCTTCTGTTGAGCTTCTAAACATGCCTTTAATTGTCCCATGTAGTAAACTATCTGATGTTCTGGTTTGGACATATACCTATAAGGTGGCTTAGATACCCTCCTAATACATTAAGACTGTAGCCATCTGTTACATATAGGGTTACTAGCTTTTACCCGCAACTTTGTCCGCGGAACCCCGACCCCCTGTGGAACCCACCTGGAGCGGTGCGCAGGCTTGTTCCTTTGCCTTGTGTCCGCAGCGGGCCCTTCCTACACCTGTGGGTCCATGGACCCTGGGGGCCCACCCTGCGGCCTGCTGGAACTGTTTACCTCCTCTCCCTCCTGGCACCCGCCACCCCCCTTTCTCCCTACCTGCTTCCCCATGTGGTCACTCCTTCCTCCTATATCGTGCCCCTTTGCCTCCCAGAAACATGCCCCCTCCTCCCGTGTTACCTACTCCGTGCCTCCTTTTTCCCCCTACCCCATGCCCCCTTCCCCCGTCTTACCTACCCCGTGGCCCCCCACCCTGAGGCCCGCTGGAACTCTTTACCTGGTCTCCCTCCTGGTGCCCGCCACCCCCCTTTGTCCCTACCCACTTCCCCATGTGGTCACTCCTTCCTCCTTCCCCATGCCCCCTTCCCCCGTCTTACCTACCCCGTGCCCCTCTTACCTCCACCAGACCCTGCTGACCGTGTATCCCCTTTCCTCCTACCAACCTGTGGCCCCGTCCTCACCACACCCTGGGCTTCCCATGCACCGATGTTCCGACTTGTAGTGTCCAGAGACTGCAGACGCTGTGGGACAGCTGGCCGAACCGGTGTTCCAGAGTGCGGCGCAGGCGACCCCCTGTCCGGCTGAGGTGAGGCCACACAGGTGGGGCAGCATATGGACTTGTCGCTGCCCCAGAGTAGAGGCCCTTGTGCAGGACGCTCCGGACCTCTCAGAGACGCCATGTTGGTCTGCACGGCGGCTGGACGATAACTTTGCCCACATAGAGAAGCAGCACGCAGTCAGGTGAGCTGCTGAAAGGGCTGGGATGACGTCATCCCAGGTCCTACAGCGTGCCGGGTCCTGCAGTGAATTGAACCGTGAGAAGCGGGAGTGAATTGCGGTGGTGTACGGGAATTGCATGTAGCCTATCGTTCAATCCGGGACCCAAGGTATGTATGTGCGCATTTTCAGACAAATCCGTTTGCCCGTGTAGGTGTGATTGAGGAACAAACATCCAAACACAGAAACATCCAAAACACATTAGTAGGATATATTCCTAATAGCGTATAGTAATGTGCACTGCTGCCATGTGTGAACTGTGTTTGGTGCATTTTCACGAGTAATTGCAAGTTCTGAACAGGGGCCAACTACCATCATCCTAATATATACAATATATAGTAATTTCCGAAGGGGCACTCAGTAATATGAGGGCTCTAGTGGTTCTCCTATTAATACTATTATTTGACTGTCCCCAATTCCAATATGGCACTGGGAAAGTGTAACCCCAGGTCTCAAGTTTGGAGGGCAAATAGATGGTAGCTGGATCCAAAACGTGGTAATGCATACAGGTAGGAACGCTGCTTTCCTGATCTGGAATGATCCATAACGTTGGTTTATGCAATTCATTTCCCAACTTTATTGTATAGACTGGGATATGTTAGGCAGAGTCATCTATTTATCATGAGATAGTGACAGCTCCATTGTACTGTCGGAAACTTTTAGAATATAATGGGTATACGTTAGCTATGAAAAACATAGGCTAGGACACTGATAATTAGGGTTGAGTCGATCTTGAGATATCAGGATCGATTTTTAAATCCGTTTTCCGATCATTTTCAATTCGAACCCGATCCCAATTCCGATCGTAATGTAAGTCAATGGGATTTTTTTATTGACCGAAAATCGGTTTTTTAAAATGATCCTGTTCACTACACAGTGTGGAGTCCAAACATTGAAGGCTTCAATTTTTGGATTCCACGCTGTGTAGTGATTAAAAAATCTGCAAGCAATTTAGTCCCCCCCACTTACCTGCACAGAATCACTGCCGCCTCCTCTCCCAGTGTGTACACCACTCCCCGCAGCTCTGGGCGCTCCCGCCTCCCTAGGCTGGTGTGACTGGTGCATCACTCATGTCTCCCCTCCCTGTACCCACCCACACTCACCTAAGCCACAACAAGCCCCGCCTACTCCCAGCAGTAACACTAGCCTAGGGAGGAGGGGGCGCAAGCAGCGCTCTGCCTTCGTGCGAAGAGAGAGGAGAGGAGAGAACAATGGCCCGGAGCTCTGTGGAGCAGCAGCGGTTCTGTGCAGGTAAGTGGGTTGAGCGATCGTGAAATTTACTCGATCGCCAATCGGGATCCAATCTTTTCTGATCCCAATCACTCAACCTTACATGAAGCCTTACTGGTATTTGGCTGTGCCCGTACCATGAGAAGTTCAACCTCAGTCATGAGGATCGGTGAGGAAACTACAAGGTAACTCGGCCAGATACTTGGCCAGTGTGATAATACATACATATAGGGATGCCACTTTCCTGGTCTGGAATCTGGTTTCTATAGTTCACTCATCAGCTTTGCTGTATAGACTGTTACAGGATGAGCCATATTATTGTCATTAGATGGTAAGTGGGCTAGTGACAGCACTATTATACTGCTGCAGGACAGTAACACTACATACAGAACATAATTGATATTGTCCATTTTTATGTGAAAAATGTAATAGCTCACCTAGTATTAGGTTATTCGCACCTGAGCATGTACATATCTGGGGTATGTGGGTAAATGGCATGGCCAGTACATAGATGATATATATGTGCCTCCTGTGCCTCCACTGACCCTATGAACCTTTAATAATACACAGACGTGTGTATGAAGCCATAGAAAATAATGGGTAAGTGTTCTATCCATGAAAAACAATGGTTGTGTGCATGAAGCCTTACTGGTATATGGCTGTGCCCATTTCGATATGGCACCGGAAAAAAATTATCTCAGTCATTAGGGAAACTACATGGTAACGGTTCCAAAACATGATAATTCGTATATGTAGAGATTCCACTTTCCTGGTCTGGAATCTGGTTTCTACAGTTCACGCATCGGCTTTGTTGTATAGACTGGGACAGAATGAGCCATATCATTGTCATTAGATAGTAGGTGAGTTAATGACAGCTCTATTGTACTACTGGAGACCTTTATAAGGCAGGATAGTAACACTATATACACAGAATATAACGGATATTGTTCACCTTTATGTGAAGGCTCTGGTGGTTTACCTAGTATTACTGGTATTTGGTTGTTCCACTTCCAATATGGGAAAGTACAGCCCTAGACATCAAGATTTGTGGGGTATGATACAGTAGCTGGTCTGAAGCATGATAACACATATGAGTAGGGACACCACTTTCCTGGGACGAGCCATAGCTTTGGTTTCTGCAGTTCAGTTGCCAGCTTTACTGTGTAGACTGGAACATGATAAGCCATATAAATATCATTAGGTGGAAGGTAAGGCAATGATAGCTTTATTGTACTGCTGGAGAAGTATAGCTCTTGGCATCAATATCTTTTGGGAACTTCATAGCAACTGGTCTGAACCTATATTTGTAGGGACTATGCTCCCCTTGTCTTGACTGTCCCATAACTCTGGCTTCTGTAGTTCAGTCATCCAGCTTTTTTATATAGACTGGGACAGGATGAGCAGTAATAGAACTATCATTAGACGGTGAGTTAATGGTCACTTCATTGTACTGCTGATGCCTTTATAAAGCAGGATAATAACATTATACACACAGTATATAACTGATATTGTACAACCTTATGTGAATGCTCTGCTGGTTCGCCTGGTATTTCTGTTATTTGGCTATGTCCGTTCCAATACGGCAGTATGAGAAGTATGGCACAAAGCGCCAATAAGGTGGGTGTAAGGATGACCCCTTCCTGGTCTGGCGTAAAGCTCTGGTTTTTGCTGTTCATTTTTTACCTTTCTGTGTTGTATAGGTTTGGACAGAATAAGCAGAGTCATATCCTTATCATTAGATGCCAGGTGGGCTAGTGACAACTCTACGGTACAGCCAGAGGCCTTTATAAAACAGAAGAGTAACACTCGCCTAATTTGTGATAAGTGGGACACTACATGATAGCTATTCTGAAGGATGATAACACATATACATATAACACTATGTGGCTCTGAAATGAGTGGTGTATGGTATATATGGAGTTTTCCTTCCTTCCAATGAGGAGCTGACACATGCGGTCTCGAGCGATAGTTGGACAATCCTAACTACACTGGCCTTGTAAATGTATGGATATCTTTACATACAAAAAATTCAGAGGTACTATGTAATATGTACAGGGGGTCCCAACTACAGAAGGATCAGACATGTTGGATTTTAGTATGCATTACCCATTGTTGTAAATGGAAATAAATCACCATCACATGTGTCAAGTAGCTTTCTACTCTCCTCTTTAAGTGCATTTGTAAACTTTTCTAACCAAACATAACCAAACAAGTATATGTCACCAGACCCAGTATATCACCCCAGCCCTGCAGATAGATAGGTTAGTGTCACCAGAACCAGTATATCACCCCAGCCCTGCAGATAGATAGGTTAGTGTCACCAGAACCAGTATATCACCCCAGCCCTGCAGATAGATAGGTTACTGTCACCAGACCCAGCATATCACCCCAACCCTGCAGATAGATAGGTTACTGTCACCAGACCCCAGTATATCACCCCAGCCCTGCAGATAGAAAGGTTAGTGTCACCAGACCCAGTATATCACCCCAGCCCTGCAGATAGATAGGTTAGTGTCACCAGAGCCAGTATATCACCCCAGCCCTGCAGATAGATAGGTTAGTGTCACCAGAACCAGTATATCACCCCAGCCCTGCAGATAGATAGGTTAGTGTCACCAGAACCAGTATATCACCCCAGCCCTGCAGATAGATAGGTTACTGTCACCAGACCCAGCATATCACCCCAACCCTGCAGATAGATAGGTTACTGTCACCAGACCCCAGTATATCACCCCAGCCCTGCAGATAGAAAGGTTAGTGTCACCAGACCCAGTATATCACCCCAGCCCTGCAGATAGATAGGTTAGTGTCACCAGAGCCAGTATATCACCCCAGCCCTGCAGATAGATAGGTTAGTGTCACCAGAACCAGCATATCACCCCAGCCCTGCAGATAGATAGATTAGTGTCACCAGAACCAGCATATCACCCCAACCCTGCAGATAGATAGGTTACTGTCACCAGAACCAGCATATCACCCCAGTCCTGCAGATAGATAGGTTAGGGTCATCAGAACCAGCATATCACCCCAGCCCTGCAGATAGATAGGTTAGTATCACCAGACCCAGGATATCACCCCAGCCCTGCAGATAGATAGGTTACTGTCACCAGAACCAGCATATCACCCCAGCCCTGCAGATAGATAGGTTGCTGTCACCAGACCCAGCATATCACCCCAGTCCTGCAGATAGATAGGTTAGTGTCACCAGAACCAGCATATCACCCCAGCCCTGCAGATAGATAGGTTAGGGTCATCAGAACCAGCATATCACCCCAGCCCTGCAGATAGATAGGTTACTGTCACCAGAACCAGTATATCACCCCAGCCCTGCAGATAGATAGGTTACTGTCACCAGAACCAGTATATCACCCCAGCCCTGCAGATAGATAGGTTACTGTCACCAGAACCAGCATATCACCCCAGTCCTGCAGATAGATAGGTTACTGTCACCAGACCCAGCATATCACCCCAGCTCTGCAGATAGATAGGTTAGTGTCACCAGAACCAGCATATCACCCCAGCCCTGCAGATAGATAGGTTACTGTCACCAGAACCAGTATATCACCCCAGCCCTGCAGATAGATAGGTTACTGTCACCAGGACCAGCATATCACCCCAGCCCTGCAGATAGATAGGTTACTGTCACCAGAACCAGCATATCACCCCAGCCCTGCATTTAGATAGGTTACTGTCACCAAAACCAGCATATCACCCCAGCCCTGCATTTAGATAGGTTACTGTCACCAAAACCAGCATATCACCCCAGCCCTGCAGATAGATAGGTTACTGTCACCAAAACCAGCATATCACCCCAGCCCTGCAGATAGATAGGTTACTGTCACCAGTACCAGCATATCACCCCAGCCCTGCAGATAGATAGGTTACTGTCACCAGAACCAGCAGATCACCCCAGCCCTGCAGATAGATAGGTTACTGTCACCAGACCCAGCATATCACCCCAGCCCTGCAGATAGATAGGTTACTGTCACCAGAACCAGCATATCACCCCAGCCCTTCAGATAGATAGGTTAGTGTCACCAGAACCAGTATATCACCCCAGCCCTGCAGATAGATAGGTTAGTGTCACCAGAACCAGCAGATCACCCCAGCCCTGCAGATAGATAGGTTACTGTCACCAGACCCAGCATATCACCCCAGCCCTGCAGATAGATAGGTTACTGTCACCAGAACCAGCATATCACCCCAGCCCTTCAGATAGATAGGTTAGTGTCACCAGAACCAGTATATCACCCCAGCCCTGCAGATAGATAGGTTAGTGTCACCAGAACCAGCATATCACTCCAGCCCTGCAGATAGATAGGTTACTGTCACCAGACCCAGCATATCACCCCAGTCCTGCAGATAGATAGGTTACTGTCACCAGACCCAGCATATCACCCCAGCACTGCAGATAGATAGGTTACTGTCACCAGAACCAGCATATCACCCCAGCCCTGCAGATAGATAGGTTACTGTCACCAGAACCAGCATATCACCCCAGCCCTGCAGATAGATAGGTTACTGTCACCAGAACCAGCATATCACCTCAGCCCTGCAGATAGATAGGTTACTGTCACCAGAACCAGCATATCACCCCAGCCCTTCAGATAGATAGGTTAGTGTCACCAGAACCAGTATATCACCCCAGCCCTGCAGATAGATAGGTTAGTGTCACCAGAACCAGCATATCACTCCAGCCCTGCAGATAGATAGGTTACTGTCACCAGACCCAGCATATCACCCCAGTCCTGCAGATAGATAGGTTACTGTCACCAGACCCAGCATATCACCCCAGCACTGCAGATAGATAGGTTACTGTCACCAGAACCAGCATATCACCCCAGCCCTGCAGATAGATAGGTTACTGTCACCAGAACCAGCATATCACTCCAGCCCTGCAGATAGATAGGTTAGTGTCACCAGAACCAGCATATCACCCCAACCCTGCAGATAGATAGGTTACTGTCACCAGAACCAGCATATCACCCCAGCCCTGCAGATAGATAGGTTACTGACACCAGAACCAGCATATCACCTCAGCCCTGCAGATAGATAGGTTACTGTCACCAGAACCAGCATATCACCCCAGTCCTGCAGATAGATAGGTTAGTGTCACCAGAACCAGCATATCACCCCAGTCCTGCAGATAGATAGGTTAGTGTCACCAGAACCAGCATATCACCCCAGACCCACTTTATGTAGGGCCAGATTTCTATTACTTTCCGTCAAAGGAGCTTTTGCCAAAATGATAACACTATGAGTGGCAAATGAGGTTCGGCCATGTGAGGCCTCAGATTATTATAGTCCTTATTGTGTTTCCTCCATTAACTATTGAGAATCTCATCTTCTACTTTTGCAGTTGACCCTTTCTCACAACTCATTTCCAAACTGGTCAGCACCAACCTTTTGTCATAGAAATGGAAGGATTAAATTAATTGACAATTGATTTGCCAATACAAAGGGATTGACCTGAGTCCGAGCACTTGTCACCTCCATCCACATTCCGTTCTTCATGGGATCTATCACCTGAGTAAAAGTTACGCCTGTCAATCGAAACACTCACTATCCCCCAGCCTTGTAGGTATAAATGGTGACCTATAATTTTGATCTTGAGCTTGATACTGTTTTTTAAATCTTTTATGTGCATAAAAACCCAAAAAACATTCTTCTCCAAAGTCATGTACAATTTTTGAGGGCACCAGCAAAAAATTGACTTCAATGGGATGGGAAGAAAAGCAGAAGGTCCATGGCTGTGATGGTGGATGCATTGTACAAGATAGACCTGGAACATTACAAGTTATATGTACTAGATTGCTAGAGAAGGGACATTGACTCGAGGCTTTACTCTGGTATTTTTGATTTGGGGAACAATATCTCCCCTGATAGGCATTTAGTGTCTGCTCGTCTGGGATTTTGCCTTCTAGCATGGACTTGGTGGACCTATGTCCAAGGGCCAGGCACTGGAGGGGTTAAATAATTTTGATAAAAAAAATATCAAATAAAATCAGCTTTTGCCTGGATGCTGTTTAGTCCCTGTGTAATTTTTGTACAGCCATAATTGTTATAATGTTGGGTCCAGGACCAGCAAATAGAGAAATAGAAGCAAACTACAGTTCCCCCTACAGCTGCCATTGTGCTGACCCGCCTGGTTTCGACGCACGCCCATTGCAGAAGCAGGGTGTAAAAATAAAACAACATAGCATGGCAGAGCTTGTTACCGGGATTAGCTCCTTGCATAAATGTGTGTCTCACGTCCCCCATACAATCAGAGTCTCTGCACGTGCGTGGCTCTATTGTCCTGGCTATTGCCAATGCTAGATTGCAAGGTGTGTGAATTGTTCAGTATGAAGAGAGCCGGGCGCAGGGAGCTTTAGCAGAGCCACACGCGAGATGCCATATTGGGTGCTAGAACTAGCCTAATTTTGATTTGATGGAGATATGCCAGGTTTCTAGAATAGAACTCACCCGAGGAGCAAAGGCAGGAGGAGGAAGGCGCATACTGACAGAATAAAAAGCTCTGGCATTTTACTCCCACTAAAGTACACAAAAAAGTTTTTTTTTTCCCTTTTTTTATAGCCCTTTGTTGGTATAGATTAGGTCCTTCCCTGTAATAAGAATAGCAGCGGGTTGTCCAAGTACACAAAGGTCAGGTTATTATGGTGGCAAGCAAATAATCTTATGTTCTGCTCCGGACAAAGCCAAGAGTTGCATTAAATTATAATAATCATTTGTTTTCTACAGGACTAGCAAGATGTGAGCAGTTTCCAAAAGTTACAAGTTAAAACTCAGAATTGATGTTGGATATTTAACTGAGGAAGGATGTGTTATATGAGGCCGAGCAGATAGAAACTTTGGTTGAGGTCGAGTGAACTGTATCAGGTGCTTGGACGTTGAAACGAAAATTCGAAAAGTCGGGGTCCTTGTTCAAATCTAGATCCTTGACCTGCAAATGCTACATTGGGGTTCTTGTCCAAATCTAGACCCTTGAACTGTAAATGCTTCATCGGGATCTTGTCCAAATCTAGACCCTTGACCTGAAAAACCTATGTTGGGGATCTTTTCCAAATCTAGACTCTTGATCTGCAAATGCCATGTTGGGGATCTTGTTCAAATCTAGACCCTTAAATTACAAATGCCACATACAACTGTGTGTGCCTAAATCTTGTCCTACAAAAATAAGTAAGATGAAAACCACCACTCCAATGGATGGAGACAAAAAAGTTATCATCAATGTGATACTGGAAGTCTTGAAGATCTAAGACCCAAAACTGTCACCAAAAAGAGACTTGCTCCGAATATAAAATGTAAAGAGACAGCCCATCTACTGGTGATTACAAAAAATTAAGCAAAATGTCTATGATATCTGTGGTAAGAGGGTTGGTGAAAATATCCAGGTCTTCTAGGTTCACACTTGTGTTCTTCTTTCTGCTCCTCTGGTTCATTGAAGGAGCAGAGGAACAGTAAGCAGATACAAATGGATGTATTAAATGATGGCTATATACAGAACCCAATGGACTATGATGGGGTCCTTTGGGTGTCCATTTTGTTTAACTGACTTGTATTCAGCTAATTTTCAATGGATACTGCAATGGAGTCTCCAAATGGAGAACCCAACCTGTGAACCAGATGTGAGCCAGAAATATTCTCAGAGCAGTGGCGGCTCCCTTTTCTCAGTCTACTTGGCAGCCCATACTTGGCCCATACAAAGCCCATACTTGGTCCATAGAAAACCCATACTTGGCTCATAGAAAGCCCATACTTGGTCCATACAAAGCCCATACTTGGCCCATACAAAGCCCATACTTGGCCCATACAAAGTCCACACTTGGTCCATACAAAGCCCATACTTGGCCCATGCAAAGCCCATACTTGGTCCATACAAAGCCCATACTTGGCCCATACATAGCCCATACTTGGCCCATACTTGGTCCATACAAAGTCTAATCCTCAATGCGATCAACATAAAGAGTAGAAGAAAGATAATGTACAATCCATACCAAACCTTCAGAATCTGAAGAAAGATATTGACCGGAAGACCCGTATAGCGGAGGATACTTACTGGACCAGCGATGGTGATATCAATTACAACCAGAATTCTCCATTACCGTAAGCAGTTAATTATATATTACACCGTATCACCGACCAATATTCTAGATTTTCAGTTATTGTATGTGAAATTTTTTTGGACCGCCAACGAAGTCGCGTCGTTGAATGAAGTCAAGCCGTAACGTGCACTCGATCCCAGACTTCGGCACCCACATAATAAACCCAACGAAGCGACTTTTGTTTGTTTTCAGGGTTTTTTTACGTCTGCGTCCTCCACGCTGCTGGTCTGTGTTTAATAACTCAGCGTCGGGCCAAGCTCTGCACTTTAGTCCTAAGCACGGTCTACGCTCCACAATCTCCGAGTGTAAAAAGCAAAAATGAAAACTGTAATTGTCCTTTTCTTAAGCCGCGCAGAAAATGATTTACTTAAACAACAGAGTGGGCTTAGGGCAAGGGATTTCCCAGCAGGCACTTGTGCTGCCTTTTGTGTCTGTCACATTCACTTAACAATAACAGCGTTTTTTTTAATATAATGAATGATTTCGCTCAGCCACTTATTCTTTTACACGCTGGCTCCTGCAGACCCACTACATGTATTTTAATTTATATTTCCTAGCCATATTTACTAGGAAAACTACATTTAGACATCAACCTCATTATCTCGAAAGACAAACTGGAAAAAGAAGCCCACTTACCCGTATCAATTGTCTTTATCAGACCTAGGAAAAAAATAAAAAATAAAAAAAAAACGCACTGGGCCTGCTGGAAATGAGTTCCGCTCCTCTAAAACCACATACAATTCCCAAGATTTAGGGGAAAATTGGAAACAATTATTCAGACGGTCTCGATAATAGCCGTGAAATGGTTGGAATTGGGCCTCTATGGTACATTGCTGAAATTTTATCCAGTCTCGAGGCGCAGGGTGTTCTTTATCAGCAGTCTTCAACCGTTTTGTAGCGTACGGTCAATAATGACCTTGAAAATAATTATCTTCTTTTGACAATGTCGGCGTTGAACAGTAGACTGTTGTCCACAAGTGAAATTAGATGATCCTCCTTCAAAAATGTTAACCGATTGTTCACCATGCCTATATTATTGCGGCCCCGTCTTTAATCCTAGTGTACCATGACTTTACCAAGACTGTTGACCTTGCACAGTCTTGAATGTTGTCGTGAACAGTGAGTGATGATCTTGAAAATAGTCATCGTCTTTCGGCAATGTCGGCGCTGAAGAGTAGGCTGTTGTCCATGTGTGGAGTAAGAAGATCTGCTTTCGAAAATGTCAATCACTTCTTTAGCCATTGATGGACCATGACTTTACCAAGACTGTTGACCTTGCACAGTCTTGAATGTTGTTGTCGTGAACAGTGAGTGATGATCTTGAAAATAGTTATTGTCTTTCGGCAATGTCGGCGCTGAAGAGTAGACTGTTGTCCATGTGTGGAGTAAGAGGATCTGCCTTCGAAAATGTCAATCATTTCTTTAGCCATTGATGTACCATGACTTTACCAAGACTGTTGACCTTGCACAATCTTGAATGTTTTTGTAATGTATGACCAATAATGACCTTGAAGACTGAAGACTAGTAGACTGTTGTCCATGACTTTACCAAGACTGTTGACCCTGCACAATCTTGTAATGTTTGCCCAAAAATAATTATTCTCTTTCGACAATGTTGGCACTGAAGAGTAGACTGTTGTCCACACATGGAAGAAGAAGATCCACCTTCAAAAATGTCAACCACTTCTTTAACCATTGATGTACCGTGACTTTATCAAGACTGTTGACCTTGCACAATCTTGAATGTTTTTGTAATGTATGGCCAATAATGACCTTGAAGACTGAAGACTAGTAGACTGTTGTCCATGTGTGGAGTAAGAAGATCCACCTTTGAAAATGTCAACCACTTCTTTAGCCATTGATTTACCGTGACTTTACGAAGACTGTTGACTCTGCACAATCTTGTAATGTTTGCCCAATAACGACCTTGAAAATAATTATCTTCTTTCGACAATGTCGGCACTGAACAGTAGATTGTTGTCCACACATGGAACAAGAAGATCCACCTTCAAAAATGTCAATCACTTCTTTAGCCATTGATGGACCATGACTTTACCAAGACTATTGACCTTGCTCAATCTTGAAATGTTTGCGTGAAAATAATTATCCTTTTTCGACAATGTTGGCACTGAATGGTAGACTGTTCTCCACACATGGAAGAAGATCCACCTTCAAAAATGTCAATCATTTCTTTAGCCATTGATGGACCATGACTTTACCAAGACTGTTGACCCTGCACAATCTTGTAATGTTTGCCCGAAAATAATTGTCCTCTTTTGACAATGTCGGCATTGAACAGTAGACTGTTGTCCACACATGGAAGAAGAAGATCCACTTTCAAAAATGTCAACCACTTCTTTAGTCTTTGATGTACCGTGACTTTATCAAGACTGTTGACCCTGCACAATCTTGAATGTTTTTGTAATGTATGGCCAATAATGACCTTGAAGACTGAAGACTAGTAGTAGACTGTTGTCCATGTGTGGAGTAAGAAGATCTGCCTTCGAAAATGTCAATCACTTCTTTAGCCATTGATTTACCGTGACTTTACGAAGACTGTTGACCCTGCACAATCTTGTAATGTTTGCCTGATAATGACCTTGAAAATAGTTATTCTCTTTCAACAATGTCGGCACTGAACAGTAGATTGTTGTCCACACATGGAACAAGAAGATCCACCTTCAGAAATGTTAATCTCTTCTTTAGCCTTTGCTGTACCATGATGTTACCAAGACTCAGTGGTGTAACAAGGAATGGTGGGGCCCCGTGGCGAACTTTTGACATGGTCCCCCCCCCCCCCGACCGACACCAAAGACCTCAACCGACCCCCTCCTACGCATTCCTGCACGCTCTATTATGCCCCATATTGGACCCTGCACACAGTATTATCCCCCATAGTGGCCCCTCCACACAGTATTATGTCCCATAGTGGCCCTGTACACAGTATTATGCCCCATAGAGGCCCCTGCACACAGTATTTTACCCCATAGTGGCCCCTCCACACAGTAATATCCCCCATAGTGACCCCTACACACAGTATTGTACCCCATAGTGACCCCTCCACACAGTATTATCCCCCATAGTGGCCCCTGCACACAGTATTATCCCCCATAGTGGCCCCTGCACACAGTATTATCCCCCATAGTGGCCCCTCCACACTGTATTATGCCCCACTGTGGACACCAATAAACAATTATTATACTCTGGGGTCTTTTCAGGGGTCATGAGACATCAGACGACTAGGGCTGAAGCCTGCCTGAATCGTGGAGAGGTAAGTAACAGTGTTGTTTATGTTTCTTTCCTCTCCTGGTCCTCCAATCATTATACTCGGGACCCCCGAGTATAATGATAGTGTTTGTGGGGCCTGCGGTGTCACTTACCGATCCCGGCCCTGCCATGATCGGTAAGTAAATAGGGCCCGTTACCCGGCTGGAATAACTCCAACTGATAACAGCCTTTTAAGAAAAAAACGCAGCGGTAGCGGCTGTCTCCCGGGCCCTGTGGTAGCCGCCTCGGCTGCTATGGCGGTAGTTACGCCACTGCCAAGACTGTTGACCCTGCACAATCTTGAATGGTTTTGTAATGACCTTGAAAATAATTATCCTCCTTCAACAAAGTCAGCATTAAAAAGTAGAATGTGGTCCATGAGTGGAGCAAAAAGAGTCTCCTTCAAAAACGTTCCCCCATTCTTTGGCCATGTCTATATTTTGACTTTACCAAGACAGTTGACCTGGCCAAGACTTGAATGTTGTTGTGGTGAACGGATAATAAGGAGCTTGACAATAGTATTCTTTTTTGCAACAGTAGATTGTTGTCTACAAGTGGAATTAGATGATCCTTCTTCAAAGACATAAACCAGTTCTTCCCCGTACCTATCGCTTTGATGCCATGACTTTACCAAGCCCGTCGACCATATTTTATCACTCGCCATGAGGCTAAGCATTGTTGTCATGTCACTCATGGCAATATTGAGATAGAAGAATAGATTGTCCTCTCATACCAAAACCGAATTATCACTCTCACGACTGGACCCCACCAATATTTGATAGTGACCTTATCAGTCGATCCTCTAGGTCTGGTGACCTTTGATGCGCTTCCTTCGTGGTTCGGACTTCTTTTTCCACCAATGACCGACTCCATTAACATTGGAGGCCAAGTCAACATTTTCAACTCTATGTCATGTTCGTGTTCTTCATTCCTTGACAGGTTTTGCGGGACTCAACATCTTCCCGAAGGAGGTCACCACCACTCGGGGCATCATGTATAATACATGGGGTTGGGATAACTCTTAGCATTACAGTGATGTGTTTAGCGCCCTACCTTCTGCATACGGTCAGTAGTGTATTTACGGTTTAGTCTGGTTCCTATACATAGTTGGCGTAGACCGAGTAGACATGGAGCGGCGCCGAGGCTGTTTTTGTAGATGGATTGAGCGCGGCTGTTTGACTCCAGAGAAAATACAGCTCTTTAATGCCTCGGCTGATTAAGGAGCCATGCCGAGTTTCTGCTTCTGCGGTCAGAGGGAGATAATGGTCCATTTTGTTGTAAAAATCACACAGCGCAGACAATACTATGTCGTACATTCCTATTGATTTTTTATAACTGCTAGCATAGCGCAGTCAAATAGCAACTTCAGTCCTCCAAGCGGCGACCATTGTTCCAGATATTGAGTCGCAAATTGTGCTCAGTCATAAAACAAGGCGGCCCGTCTCGATCTGTTAGAGGATGTTATCAGATTCTAAGGAAATATAAAAAGGAAATAATACAGAAATAAAATCTCCCATTGTTAGAAGAATCTAGTTTTCAAGGATAACTCCACCTAATAGAAACGTTCTCCTATTCATCTGGGTTAACACATGTAGTCGTTCTCCGTTGTGATCAGACGTTCATTAATATGTTAAAATCGTTTGCAATTGTGACAACCGGCCTCCTTCAAAGTCAAAATCATGTTAGGTTGTCACAGCCCCACCCACTGCGCAGCCAGTGGTACGTAGTCAGGTACAAGTTCCTTGTGCCAAATAGACAATCTGATTCTCCCCATAATATCCTGCACATCTGGGTGTCTTCTGCTGGACCATTATTGTGTTAGAGCCTGGGACACGTGAGGATCCTCTGGTGGATCAGGCCGATGCTGATAGGAAAGATTTATCACAGCTTGATAACTCCTAATATATGAAATCTGTAGAATTTGTGGGGTTGAGCCTCCTGGTCTACGCACTGGACGATTGTAACATTATATTGATACATTTTTGTATTACTGTGGAAATAGATTATTACTGCTGTATTATAACTTATGACATCATCAGAATGACGCTTCCCAGGTAAATCAGGTCTGTACAATACAGAATGTGCTATGTAATAAGCACTTAATCTATCACACTGACTGACTACAGTTTATGGTGGTCTTCGGGCAAAATATTGTGTCGGTGTTCTGTCTATTTTGGTTACCAGAAGGGAATTCACAAGGAGAAAACACTGTATGATTCAGGTGACAGTAACCTATCTATCTGCAGGGCTGGGGTGATATGCTGGTTCTGGTGACAGTAACCTATCTATCTGCAGGGCTGGGGTGATGTGCTGGTACTGGTGATAGTAACCTATCTATCTGCAGGACTGGGGTGATATGCTGGTACTGGTGACACTAACCTATCTATCTGCAGGGCTGGGGTGATATGCTGGTACTGGTGATAGTAACCTATCTATCTGCAGGACTGGGGTGATATGCTGGTACTGGTGACAGTAACCTATCTATCTGCAGGGCTGGGGTGATATGCTGGTTCTGGTGACAGTAACCTATCTATCTGCAGGACTGGGGTGATATGTTGGTTCTGGTGACAGTAACCTATCTATCTGCAGGGCTGAGGTGATATGCTAGGTCTGGTGACACTAACCTATCTATCTGCAGAGCTGGGGTGATA
Source organism: Leptodactylus fuscus (assembly GCF_031893055.1). Lineage (NCBI taxonomy): Eukaryota > Metazoa > Chordata > Amphibia > Anura > Leptodactylidae > Leptodactylus > Leptodactylus fuscus. The sequence goes on from NC_134265.1 coordinate 361,377,349, forward strand.
TGCTGGTTCTGGTTATAGTAACCTATCTATCTGCAGGGCTGGGGTGATATGCTGGTTCTGGTGACAGTAACCTATCTATCTGCAGGGCTGGGGTGATATGCTGGGTCTGGTGACAGTAACCTATCTATCTGCAGGGCTGAGGTGATATTCTGGTTCTGGTGACACTAACCTATCTATCTGCAGGGCTGGGGTGATATGCTGGGTCTGGTGATACTAACCTATCTATCTGCAGGGCTGGGGTGATACGCTGGGTCTGGTGACAGTAACCTATCTATCTGCAGGGCTGGGGTGATATGCTGGTTCTGGTGACACTAACCTATCTATCTGCAGGGCTGGGGTGATATGCTGGGTCTGGTGACAGTAACCTATCTATCTGCAGGGCTGGGGTGATATGCTGGGTCTGGTGACAGTAACCTATCTATCTGCAGGACTGGGGTGATATGCTGGGTCTGGTGACAGTAACCTATCTATCTGCAGGGCTGTGGTGATATGCTGGTTCTGGTGACACTAACCTATCTATCTGCAGGCTGGGGTGATATGCTGGTTCTGGTGACACTAACCTATCTATCTGCAGGGCTGGGGTGATATATTGGTTCTGGTGACACTAACCTATCTATCTGCAGGGCTGGGGTGATATGCTGGTTCTGGTGACAGTAACCTATCTATCTGCAGGGCTGGGGTGATATGCTGGTTCTGGTGACAGTAACCTATCTATCTGCAGGGCTGGGGTGATATGCTGGTTCTGGTGACAGTAACCTATCTATCTGCAGGGCTCCGATATGCTGGTTCTGGTGACAGTAACCTATCTATCTGCAGGGCTGGGGGGATATGCTGGTTCTGGTGACAGTAACCTATCTATCTACAGGGCTGGGGGGATATGCTGGTTCTGGTGACAGTAACCTATCTATCTGCAGGGCTGGGGGGATATGCTCGTTCTGGTGACAGTAACCTATCTATCTGCAGGGCTGGGGTGATATGCTGGTTCTGGTGACAGTAACCTATCTATCTGCATGGCTGGGGTGATATGCTGGTTCTGGTGTCAGTAACCTATCTATCTGCAGGGCTGGGGGGATATGCTGGTTCTGGTGACAGTAACCTATCTATCTGCAGGGCTGGGGTGATATGCTGGTTCTGGTGACAGTAACCTATCTATCTGCAGGGCTGGGGTGATATGCTGGTTCTGGTGACAGTAACCTATCTATCTGCAGGGCTGGGGTGATATGCTGGTTCTGGTGACAGTAACCTATCTATCTGCAGGGCTGGGGTGATATGCTGGATCTGGTGACAGTAACCTATCTATCTGCAGGGCTGGGGTGATATGCTGGATCTGGTGACAGTAACCTATCTATCTGCAGGGCTGGGGTGATATGCTGGTTCTGGTGACAGTAACCTATCTATCTGCAGGGCTGGGGTGATATGCTGGATCTGGTGACAGTAACCTATCTATCTGCAGGGCTGAGATGATATGCTGGCTCTGTAGTGACACACTCCTTTAAGAACTAAGAAAGTTCACTCCACCATGTGACATTTCATACATTTTCAGGACATTTTGTCACCATATGGTAGCTCTTTTAGTTGGTTTTTGCCTCCACACAACAGGCTTCTTATATCTACTGAAAAAATCTACAAAATATCCATGGAGGAAACCAGAAGACCTGGAGCTTCTTCTAGAAAGTTGTTAAATTTACTAATCTGGCAACAACCAAAGAGCTGCCAACTGAGCAAATCTGTAATCTCAGTCTTATACAGACGGAGGTGCCGCCATACCGATGTCCTTGTGAGTCTAACAAACATTCATTCCGCGCTTAGACAATCTCCATAGTGGGGTCACCATTGACACAAATTCTTAACAAGACGAATATTTGTCTGACGGCTTCTACTTTTCCAGTTTGAATGTAGAAGCTTCCAGTCCGCTCTATTGACTTCTTTGTCCGTCTGATAATATTTGATAACCCGGTGATTTTACGGTAATATTTATTTTGTACGTTTTTTGCAATTTTTTAAGTCTACTTTGACAGTCTTGTTTGGCGTGCTCGCATCTGTCCATGGCGCTGTTACATCTGCATGCCTCCATTGTGCCGCCACGTCTCCTGTAAATGTGGTGGAGGCCAAGGCTATTGTTCGCCTTCTCTGCTCCGATTCCTTTTCAGACCGGAGACATGAATGATGACTAAAAGGGTGAGACTTTCTCCGTACTGAATAAATCCCATTTGTAGCGAAGGCTTTTCCAGAATGGAAGCCGGCCTGCTGGGAGTACATAAAGTGTGACATGAATGGCTGTCCACGGCAGACGGGCTAATTAACTGCTGCATGAAAGAGCCGGCGCACGGCACTTAATACAGGAATTCATGTGGTCTCCCCTGAAATCACAGAAATTATACCCAAAGATGAAGTCCTGTTCCCAATGTAAAAAGCTTAGACGGGAATATGATACATGAAAGATACAGCCTCGCTCCTGGCAGGTCTATAATCTCACCCGCTTCTGACTGGCAGCTGCATAAATGATGGTTAGAAAAGAGTTAGAAAATGCTAAGCCTCTTAAAGGGATTGTCCACTTTTTTAATAATCCCTTTCTTAAGGGTATATTTATGTAACCAAGGTGAGGACATAACGTGGGATCCCCTTTAATTGTGTACTACGGCTAGCCACATGCACCCGAGCTCTTAGCATCGGGGGATCACAAATTAAGACTCAAGTTTGCTATTGCCTTCAAATATGAGACGTTTCGCCACTATCTTCATCAGTCCCACGAAGAGTCAGTGTTGTACTCCACTATCTTCATCAGTCCCATGAAGAGTCAGTGTTGTACTCCACTATCTTCATCAGTCCCATGAAGAGTCTGTGCTGTACTCCACTATCTTCATCAGTCCCATGAAGAGTCTGTGCTGTACTCCACTATCTTCATCAGTCCCATGAAGAGTCAGTGTTGTACTCCACTATCTTCATCAGTCCCATGAAGAGTCTGTGTTGTACTCCACTATCTTCATCAGTCCCATGAAGAATCAGTGTTGTACTCCACTATCTTCATCAGTCCCATGAAGAGTCTGTGCTGTAATCCACTATCTTCATCAGTCCCACAAAGAGTCAGTGCTGTACTCCACTATCTTCATCAGTCCCATGAAGAGTCAGTGCTGTACTCCACTATCTTCATCAGTCCCATGAAGAATCAGTGTTGTACTCCATCTTCATCAGTCCCACAAAGAGTCAGTGTTGTACTCCACTATCTTCATCAGTCCCATGAAGAGTCTGTGCTGTAATCCACTATCTTCATCAGTCCCATGAAGAGTCTGTGCTGTACTCCACTATCTTCATCAGTCCCATGAAGAGTCTGTGCTGTACTCCACTATCTTCATTAGTCCCATGAAGAATCAGTGTTGTACTCCACTATCTTCATCAGTCCCATGAAGAGTCTGTGCTGTACTCCACTATCTTCATCAGTCCCATGAAGAGTCTGTGCTGTACTCCACTATCTTCATCAGTCCCATGAAGAATCAGTGTTGTACTCCACTATCTTCATCAGTCCCATGAAGAGTCAGTGTTGTACTCCACTATCTTCATCAGTCCCATGAAGAGTCAGTGTTGTACTCCACTATCTTCATCAGTCCCATGAAGAGTCAGTGTTGTATTCCACTATCTTCATCAGTCCCATGAAGAGTCAGTGTTGTACTCCACTATCTTCATCAGTCCCATGAAGATCAGTGTTGTACTCCACTATCTTCATCAGTCCCATGAAGAATCAGTGTTGTACTCCACTATCTTCATCAGTCCCTTGAAGAGTCAGTGCTGTACTCCACTATCTTCATCAGTCCCATGAAGAATCAGTGTTCTACTCCACTATCTTCATCAGTCCCAGGAAGAGTCTGTGCTGTACTCCACTATCTTCATCAGTCCCATGAAGAGTCAGTGTTGTACTCCACTATCTTCATCAGTCCCATGAAGAGTCAGTGTTGTATTCCACTATCTTCATCAGTCCCATGAAGAGTCAGTGTTGTACTCCACTATCTTCATCAGTCCCATGAAGATCAGTGTTGTACTCCACTATCTTCATCAGTCCCATGAAGAATCAGTGTTGTACTCCACTATCTTCATCAGTCCCATGAAGAATCAGTGTTGTACTCCACTATCTTCATCAGTCCCTTGAAGAGTCAGTGCTGTACTCCACTATCTTCATCAGTCCCATGAAGAATCAGTGTTCTACTCCACTATCTTCATCAGTCCCAGGAAGAGTCTGTGCTGTACTCCACTATCTTCATCAGTCCCATGAAGAGTCAGTGTTGTACTCCACTATCTTCATCAGTCCCATGGAGAGGTATAGAAAAGGTATAGAATAGACAGGAATGGTGGAGGGGATAGAAATGTCAAAATTCTGAACCCCTGGGGCAGGTCACTAGACTGATAGGAGACATCACTTCTCACCCTGGGGTGTGCTTCACAGTTGTCACCTTCTTCGTGACAAAGATTGGTATGATATTTCTAGTTCTGGTTGTTTTTAGTGACCGGAACTCCAGGAACACCTTTTGGTAGAGACGTATCTAGATTTGTCTTCACCCAGGACAAATATTTGGTGAGCCCTGTATCTAAATACTCATATCTGAGAGAATTGTTAGAGCTCTCTTAGGTACCCAGGACACAAACTGGCTCCACAAATTTTCCAAAAGTTTTGAGCTCAAACCGAAAATGTAAATTTTGGGGTTCACCACCACGCGTCAACCACGGAATCACCCACGGAAAAAGGAAATGACTGGCTCCCATTGATTTCAATGGGAGATGGTTTTTTGAGCCGGATTCTGCGTCAAAATCCAGCCCAAAAAACTCACGTGTGAACTTACCCTTAGGTCACTTCATGGCATCCTACGATCCCTCTACATCCTGGCCTCATGGCTGATGTTCCAGTATCATGATGTGGGTGTGCGCTGTGAGAACTGAGGCCTAATCATTGGCCTCAATGGTCTCCCAGGGCCCATGACATCACCCAAGAGGCTGGAATAAGCCAGAAGAGGCCGAGGGAGTGCCAAATGCCATGAGGTAGCCTAAGTGTTTATTATATTTCTCCACCTCCCCTGTGCCCCCACTAATTATACTCCAGGGTCTAAAGAGACTCCAGTGTATAATAAAGGCTTGTGGGCGACAAACCCCAGAAGTTTTGGGCTTTGGAAGAACCTTAAACTTTTGGAAAATGATGGTCAACCCTGTTTATTCAGAACCAATTCACTCATCTCTACTTTTCTACATCTCCATTGACCGCCGTCTAGCACAGGCACCCCATGAGGGAGCCTATACAAAATATATAGTGACATGCTGCTGTCACCACTAGAGCGGGCCTATGCCTATGCCATATCTATCTCCATTGACTTCTATAGAAGATTGTTGTGGGCATACTCTGATAGGTTCTAGAAAATAGCAAATTGATTTCAATAACTTACGAGCCAACCATCGTCTCCCTCGGGAATGTTTTCCTTAAAGGTTGCCCACTTGTACCCCAGAATGTAGATATCTCAATACTACTATGTGTCATCAGGATTTTGTACCTACAATCTGGGTGTCGGTAGAGTCGGCGTCCATTTATTAAGTGGATTGTCTAGAATTAGAAAAACTTGTCTGCTTTCATCTAGAAATTCATCTATTTTTCGGTACGAGGACCAGACTCGTGCTCTGGGTACATCAGACATGGATATTGTAGGTCTATTGGATTTAGAAGAATATTCATTGTCAATGTTGGTCACTAAATTGTAAGAAAACCCTAATAGAAGGACAATAAGGATCTTCCTTCTGATTTCTTCTTACATATCAGTTAATGGTCTTCGTGCCCCTCGAGGGCTTTAAATACAAGACTGAATGTGTTCTGCCTCTTCTCACATCCATCGTGCCAGACAGAAGTCATGTCTACCCAGACTATACGGAAACCAGACGCCCGGGGAAATAGACTCCAGCGTTTAAAGTAACCTTGTTCTGTGGTCAATATCTGTCTGTTGAGTTCACAATTTCTTCAGACTCCAGAGTATAACAGGTGGAGGATCATAAGAGGTTGACGTCATGGACTTGGGACACCAGTGGTTACATGGGCACACTGAGAGTCATGATGTCATTAACTTGTTCAACCCAAAAACAAATCTTGGACCCAAAACACCTAAATTGTAATCTAAATGAATCCTTAGAGGCTCACCCATCTCTAATAGTCTTTCCATCACCTCTTCTGGACTCCTTGGTGATGTCCAACACTCCCTCAGGTCTTCTTCTAGCCTCTTACAGCCTCCTTGGTGATGTCAGGGGACTGCTGAGACCTATGACTGGCCCTCAATGGTCCCATGGGGAACACCATCATCTTGGGACATCTGAGTAGCCCATGTGACCACTAAGGCCCACACATTGCTAAATGTCACCCATGAGGCTAGAAAAGGACCCCAAGAAAGCACCAGGCACCACGAGGATGCCCAAGAGAGGTGAGGGAAAGTGAGTATAACGGTTTATTCTGTTTCCACACCGCCCTGGGCCTCCTATTATTATACTCTGAGGCCTGAGGAGACCCCAAATGTAATGACAGCATTTCTGGTTTGTGACAACCATTTTGTCCAGAAACAAATCCTTGGTCTGAAGCACATGAACAAATCTTCAGAGGTTTGCCCATCTCTAGTAAGGAGTTGTCCAACATTAACAACTTTTCACCTGGCCTCAGGTATCTGATATCTGGGGGTTCACATCAATGGCGAGAATGGGGTCCCATGACCCCCGTATGTAGGGAGTGACGGTTGTGCATGTATGCTTAAAGACAATGTAGACTGAATAGAACTGAATCAAGCGACCATTCAACTGGTGGACACAAGGCCCCAATTCTTTCGGAGCTCCAGCTGTAGGACCCCCAAAAAATAGACCCTTACTGTGCATAGATAATAAGTTCTTATCATGTGACAATCCCTTTAGGACTCAATACTGAATGGTGACCTTTATTCTATGATTCAGGTGCTAGGTTTTATTAGGGAATATGACCTACTGAGTATATTGCGATGCATGACTTGCAGTACCTCGTTTGCACCACCAATATCCTCCATAGATGCCAATGCAACAGCGCCCCCAAGTTTTAATGGATCTCTCTTTTCTTCGGAATGCATCATCACTTGAAACTGATAGACCTTTCGTTTTAGTCATCAGGAAGACACCTATAACAAGGTCACCTTAAAGAACATAGGTCATACCATCCCTTTAAGAAGAAGTTGTGTAGCCCTTGACATCATGCATGTACTTCTTTCCATTTTATGTGCAGTCACTTTTCTTGTGCTATTAATAGACCCAGTTCAGTTTCCAGTCTCCGGGATGTGACAGATCTGCGGGGAGATATGGTTAAACATTGAAGAATTTGCTCAGGAAAACGAAGAGGTCATTATGTAACCGAGGACTGAGCTAAAGAACAGAAAGACTAGAGAACGACAATGTAAAAATAAGACTGAATACATCCTCTCTCTAGGAAAGATCATCAATATGTGATTGGTGGGGGTCCAATGCTTGGGACCCCCAGAGATCGGCTGGTTGAAGAGGTTGCACGTTCAGTGAGTGATGTGGCTTCTAATCTGAATAACAAGCATGGGGTTGTACATGTCATAGGACCTCAGCATTATCTACCTTGAGAACATAGGACAGGGCATATCGAAAATCAACATGTCTACTCCATTTTTTTTCCAACAAATGTCAGAAGAACATCCAATGCACATTAGATGGTTGGCCAGTCTCAATGAAATCTCTAGGTTTAGCTGAAGTTAATCTAATATGTATGCCACGATTTATCGCCATATGGTTTTGCCTCAAACGATCAAATCCCCATGACCCCTACACTTGAGTGGATCCTGTTTCACTACTGTATACGTATATTTGGTCCATAAATGATCTACTACATGGTTCTCACTCTCTGTATCCTCCTTTTCAGGTCAAGGTCTGGTTTCAGAATCGCAGGACCAAACAGAAGAAGGACCAGAGTAGGGACTCTGAAAAACGTTCCTCGTCAACCTCGGAGTCATTCGCGACGTGTAATATTTTACGGTTGTTGGAACAAGGTAGACTATTATCGGTTCCGGCTCCACCCAACTTGCTTTCTCCTAGTCAAAACCCAATAGGCAATTCATCAGCGAATGGGTCCAGCCTGGGAACATCGGGAAGCACATCACCCAGCATAAGTAGTACCCCGCCTGGAGCTGGTGCCTTCACCCTCCAAGTCCCATCCTTAGCTTCCTCCACTTCTCCAAGGCTACCAGCTCCGCTTTGTTTCCCGGGCCCTCTACTGGGAGGCCTACATGAAATACCCACTGGGTATGGACTAGGAAGCTCAGCCTTTGAGCCTTATACCCGGCTGGAAAGAAAAGACAATATCTCCAGCAAAAAATCAAGTTCCTAAGAATTGTTCTGATGTGAAGGTGTCAAAGTCAAGTCCACTGTGTTTGCTTTTTCTGCCCACACACCTACTTACTGGTCTTGCAAGTCAAAAATCAAGAGACTTTTCAACCAAATGTGTCTAGTGGTGTGTGTGTTTGTTCTCACGGTGATGACAAAAATTTGTACAGAGTATAGAGGCAGCTCTACGGCACGTCCAGTGGGGGGCGCCGGTCCTGAGTTTTTCTGCCGCTGTTAATCGGTCCGTAAGCACTCTTGCCACATTGCTAAGTGAGATGTTCCATCGTGTGATCGCCCTGTGTAAATGCTGAACTAAGAAAAGACACGACAAGAAGTTCATTCAAGACTGAAAAAAGGGGGTGGGGGTGGGGCATTCATTATACTTGTATGGTAAAACTCTTCTAACACATACGTGTCATTTAATGCATATGGAACCATGTCACCTTGTCTATCCAGAATTTATGAGATCACTGTGAAAAATCATGAACTGACCAAAATCAGGGACATGGTGGAAGGAGCAGGGCCCCCTGGATCACAGGGCGTCCTAGGAGAAAAGTGCACAGATCGTGAAGGGGCGATGTCCATTCATGTGAGAGGGGATGGAGACAAGTGGACAATATGTTGACTGGAGACAACTAATTTAGAACATTCATTCGATACCTACAAATTTTACTGTCTTATATGTCCCAACTAGTCCCATCTACTGCAACGTACTCTCGTAACATAATTATATAAACCATGTATATTACAGTCCATTGCAGAAAGTATGTGCACCTCTCAACACGTACTTTTTGAAGATCTTATTAAAAAACTATGGTCCATCAAGTAAAATTATTGTGCCCCCTCCAATCTTCTTCCTCTCCAAACATCACATCACCAATGGTGGTGGCTTCACACCACTCCACCTGGCCTTGAGCATGGTGATCTTGGGCTTATACATGGTAACTCCATCATTCCCATCATGGTTGCTCCATCATAACCCTTCGAGGTTGGATGTCTCCACTGCAGACCAAAACTGGAAATTTGTATTAGATAAATTTGACCAATGTTGGAATGGTCCACCAGAGTACGAGAATATCCTCTGGTGGGCCCACAATTATGGTCAAGTAGAATATATCTAAATTTAAAGGGTACCATGGTCTATTTCCTAGGGGTTGTTGAGGGTCGTTCCTCAGAATAATTTTCCCGAAGAACTGAATTTGACAAACTGACATCTTGGTGATCTTCTAAGACAGTCCCATGTTGACGTGAGCTCCTGTACTTTTGGCCATGTACTGAATATCCATCTATGAACATCAAATATCAACAGTGACATAAAGTCCACCATCTCCATTCCACCCCCCTCCGATCCTGCACAATACAGTTTTTCTATAGGAACCCCTGTTGACTGTTATCGCTTCCTGCAGAATAAATCCCCTCAATGACGGAAAGTTTGAGCCTAGCTAAACTCTACAGAAAAGGATCGATCATTGCTATTTATTATAACTTAGTGCGGAGATGACGTCTGGTTTGTAGTTGCTAAAAATTCAGTAACTGTAGATGGGAAAGAACGGTTCCATGTAAAATTAATGTTGGGCCAGCAGATAAGCTTTTTTTCCCAAACCCAGGTAAACCCTCAAAAATAAAGTTGTACAATTATTTGAGGTGTCTGAACACCGTGTTGTGCTCCCGGGATGGGACTTCTGGTAGGGAGACATCATCTAAGGGAAGACTTGACCAAAAAGAAAGCATTGGCATTGGGGTTCCACCACTGGAACCCACCAAAATTGGCATATATAGACCTTCAGTTGAACCCAACGTTGAATGCTCAACCAGCCCCAATGTCCAGACCTGTTGGGGACAGAAGATTAACCAGTACTGTCCAAAGATGGGTTCAGGTGTCAACCTTCCCATCTGCTTGAGGTGCTTGGTTCTCCTCAAATTCTAGCCAACCACTCATTTCAAACTTGGTTTACACTATTTATAACAGGAACTCTTCAAATTTGTACTTTCTTCAAGTGGTGACCACATTGCACTACAAGATTTGGCGACCTGCTGGGATGCCAAGGATTGTCCAACCAAGAAACTTATTTCTAGACACAGTTGTGGCCCAAATCATAGCATGCCCTGAAAGCCTTCGGTCATAGGACTCTTGGCATCTGTGGTTTTATCTAATCTTGACCACTGTTGGTTGGCCTGGTCATAAGTATCTGGTGCCAATAAGACATCCATGGATTACACCATGGTTCTTTAACCTAATGGTGGCGCCATTTTGGAATTAATTGAACCCCAAATGATGTAATGAGTCCCAGATGAGAACATGGCTTTGGGGGTATTGGGTGGTACTGATGTAGGTAGCGTCTGGCCACACATAGGATGTAATACTGTGTATCCCCTGCTGCCGACATAGACAGAGAAGGATGTTGTAGTTGTCCTGTGACCAGTTCTAATTTATCTTTTGTCCTCTTGAAAAAAAATCTAAATTCATATTTTATGTAATTTTAAGGACAAAGTGATGTTGTGCTTGGTGCTCGGTACTGAAAATTGTTTTGACAAATAATTTTTTTTCTTCATCCTCACAAAATAAAACTTCTCTGCTTTTGGTAAATTAGACTTGTGACTGTGTCCTTCATATATGAGAAAGGTCTGACCTAATGGGAAATACAAAGGAGAAAGAATTTCTGAAGCCAACGGTACATATACAGTATATACCCAGGTTATACCGACTGAACATATATAATTATATACAGGAGATACCCAGGTTATACCGACTGTACATATATAATTATATATAGGAGATACCCAGGTTATACCAGCTGTACATATATAATTATATACAGGAGATACCCAGGTTATACCGACTGTACATATATAATTATATATAGGAGATACCCAGGTTATACCAGCTGTACATATATAATTATATACAGTATATACCCAGGTTATACCGACTGTACATATAGAATTATATACAGGAGATCCCCAGGTTATACCATATGTACATATATAATTATATACAGGAGATACCCAGGTTATACCAGCTGTACATATATAATTATATACAGGAGATCCCCAGGTTATACCATATGTACATATATAATTATATACAGGAGATACCCAGGTTATACCAGCTGTACATATAGAATTATATACAGTGTATACCCAGGTTATACCAGCTGTACATACACAATTATATACAGGAGATACCCAGGTTATACCAGCTGTACATACAGAATTATATACAGTATATACCAAGGTTATCCCGGCTATAAATATATCACTATATACAGTATATACCCAGGTAATACCAGCTGTACATATACAATTATATACAGGAGATACCCAGGTTATACCGGCTGTACATATTTAATTATATACAGTATATACCCAGGTTATACCAGCTGTACATATATAATTATATACAGTATATACCCAGGTTATACCAGCTGTACAGATATAATTATATACAGGAGATACCCAGGTTATACCAGCTGTACATATATAATTATATACAGTATATACCCAGGTTATACCGGCTGTACATATATAATTATATACAGGAGATACCCAGGTTATACCAGCTGTACATATATAATTATATACAGGAGATACCCAGGTTATACCAGCTGTACATATAGAATTATATACAGTGTATACCCAGGTTATACCAGCTGTACATACACAATTATATACAGGAGATACCCAGGTTATACCAGATGTACATACAGAATTATATACAGTATATACCAAGGTTATCCCGGCTATAAATATATCACTATATACAGTATATACCCAGGTAATACCAGCTGTACATATACAATTATATACAGGAGATACCCAGGTTATACCGGCTGTACATATTTAATTATATACAGTATATACCCAGGTTATACCAGCTGTACATATATAATTATATACAGTATATACCCAGGTTATACCAGCTGTACAGATATAATTATATACAGGAGATACCCAGGTTATACCAGCTGTACATATATAATTATATACAGTATATACCCAGGTTATACCGACTGTACATATATAATTATATACAGGAGATACCCAGGTTATACCAGCTGTACATATATAATTATATACAGTATATACCCAGGTTATACCAGATGTACATATATAATTATATACAGGAGATACCCAGGTTATACCAGCTGTACATATAGAATTATATACAGTGTATACCCAGGTTATACCAGCTGTACATATATAATTATATACAGTATATACCCAGGTTATACCAGCTGTACATATAGAATTATATACAGTATATACCCAGGTTATACCAGCTGTACAGATACAATTATATACAGGAGATACCCAGGTTATACCAGCTGTACATATATAATTATATACAGGAGATACCCAGGTTATACCAGCATATATAATTATATACAGTATATACCCAGGTTATACCAGATGTACATATATAATTATATACAGGAGATACCCAGGTTATACCAGCTGTACATATAGAATTATATACAGTGTATACCCAGGTTATACCAGCTGTACATATATAATTATATACAGTATATACCCAGGTTATACCAGCTGTACATATATAATTATATACAGGAGATACCCAGGTTATACCAGCTGTATATATAGAATTATATACAGGAGATACCCAGGTTATACCAGCTGTACATATATAATTATATACAGTATATACCCAGGTTATACCAGCTGTACATGTATTATTATATACAGGAGATACCCAGGATATACCAGCTGTACATATATAATTATATACAGGAGATACCCAGGTTATACCAGCTGTACATATATAATTATATACAGTATATAACCATGTTATACCGTACTCTACATTTTTAATTATATACAGTAATGTATATACCCAGGTTATACCAGCTGTACAAATAGAATTATATACAGGACATCCCCAGGTTATACCAGCTGTACATATATAATTATATACAGGAGATACCCAGGTTATACCGACTGTACATATATAATTATATACAGGAGATACCCAGGTTATACCAGCTGTACATATATAATTATGTACAGAAGATACCCAGGTTATACCGGCTGTACATATAGAATTATATACAGGAGATCCCCAGGTTATACCAGCTGTACAAATATAATTATATACAGGAGATACCCAGGTTATACCAGCTGTACATATAGAATTATGTACAGAAGATACCCAGGTTATACCGGCTGTACATATAGAATTATATACAGGAGATCCCCAGGTTATACCAGCTGTACAAATAGAATTTTATACAGGAGATCCCCAGGTTATACCAGCTGTACATATATAATTATATACAGGAGATACCCAGGTTATACCAGCTGTACATAAAGAATTATATACAGGAGATCCCCAGGTTATACCAGCTGTACAGATATAATTATATACAGTGTATACCCAGGTTATACCAGCTGTACATGTATAATTATATACAGTATATACCCAGGTTATACTAGCTGTACATATAGAATTATATACAGGAGATACCCAGGTTATACCAGCTGTACATATATAATTATATACAGTGTATACCCAGGTTATACCAGCTGTACATGTATAATTATATACAGTGTATACCCAGGTTATACCAGCTGTACATATACAATTATATACAGGAGATCCCCAGGTTATACCAGCTGTACACATAGAATTATATACAGGAGATCCACAGATTATACCAGCTGTACATATAGAATTATATACAGTACTGTATATACCCAGGTTATACCAGCTGCACATATATAAATATATACAGGATATACCCAGGTTATACCAGCTGTATATATAGAATTATATACAGGAGATACCCAGGTTATACCGGCTGTACATATCTAATTATATACAGGAGATACCCAGGTTATACCAGTTGTACATATAGGATTATATACAAGAGATCCCCAGGTTATACCAGCTGCACATATATAATTGTATACAGTATATTCCCAGGTTATAATAGCTGTACATATATAATTATATACAGTATATACCCAGGTTGTACCAGCAGTACATATATAATTATATACAGTGTATACCCAGGTTATACCAGACTGTACATATATAATTATATACAGTAATGTATATACCCAAGTTATACCAGATGTACATATATAATTATATACAGTGTATACCCAGGTTATACCAGCTGTACATATACAATTATATACAGGAGATCCCCAGGTTATACCAGCTGTACAGATATAATTATATACAGTGTATACCCAGGTTATACCAGCTGTACATGTATAATTATATACAGGAGATACCCAGGTTATACTAGCTGTACATATAGAATTATATACAGGAGATACCCAGGTTATACCAGCTGTACATATATAATTATATACAGTGTATACCCAGGTTATACTAGCTGTACATGTATAATTATATACAGTGTATACCCAGGTTATACCAGGTGTACATATACAATTATATACAGGAGATCCCCAGGTTATACCAGCTGTACACATAGAATTATATACAGGAGATCCACAGGTTATACCAGCTGTACAGATATAATTATATACAGTGTATACCCAGGTTATACCAGCTGTACATGTATAATTATATACAGGAGATACCCAGGTTATACTAGCTGTACATATAGAATTATATACAGGAGATACCCAGGTTATACCAGCTGTACATATATAATTATATACAGTGTATACCCAGGTTATACTAGCTGTACATGTATAATTATATACAGTGTATACCCAGGTTATACCAGGTGTACATATACAATTATATACAGGAGATCCCCAGGTTATACCAGCTGTACACATAGAATTATATACAGGAGATCCACAGATTATACCAGCTGTACATATAGAATTATATACAGTACTGTATATACCCAGGTTATACCAGCTGTACATATATAATTATATACAGGAGATACCCAGGTTATACCAGCTGTACATATAGAATTATATACAGGAGATACCCAGGTTATACCGGCTGTACATATCTAATTATATACAGGAGATACCCAGGTTATACCAGTTGTACATATAGGATTATATACAAGAGATCCCCAGGTTATACCAGCTGCACATATATAATTGTATACAGTATATACCCAGGTTATAATAGCTGTACATATATAATTATATACAGTATATATCCAGGTTGTACCAGCAGTACATATATAATTATATACAGTGTATACCCAGGTTATACCGGACTGTACATATATAATTATATACAGTAATGTATATACCCAAGTTATACCAGATGTACATATATAATTATATACAGTGTATACCCAGGTTATACCAGCTGTACAGATACAATTATATACAGGAGATACCCAGGTTATACCAGCTGAACATATATAATTATATACAGTGTATGCCCAGGTTATACCAGCTGTACATATACAATTATATACAGGAGATACCCAGGTTATACCGGCTGTACTTATAGAATTATATACAGGAGATACCCAGGTTATACCAGCTGTACATATATAATTATATACAGTGTATACCCAGGTTATACTAGCTGTACATATATAATTATATACAGTATATACCCAGGTAATACCAGCTGTACATATATAATTATATACAGTATATACACAGGTTATAGCAGCTGTACATATATAATTATATACAGGAGATACCCAGGTTATACCAGCTGCACATATATAATTATATACAGGAGATACCCAGGTTATACCAGCTGTACATATATAATTATATACAGTATATACCCAGGTTATACCACCTGTACATATATAATTATATATAGGAGATACCCAGGTTATACCAGCTGTACATATAGAATTATATACAGGAGATACCCAGGTTATACCAGCTGTACATATAGAATTATATACAGGAGATACCCAGGTTATACCAGGTGTACATATATAATTATATACAGGAGATACCCAGGTTATACCAGCATATATAATTATATACAGTATATACCCAGGTTATACCAGCTGTACATATATAACTATATACAGTATATACCCAGGTTATACCGGCTGTACATATATAATTATATACAGGAGACACCCAGGTTATACCAGCTGTAGATATATAATTATATACAGGAGACACCCAGGTTATACCGGCACCGTCCATTCCAGTATATACATTGTACAGCAGTTGTATGTACACACACACTGTATACATAGACACATGATCTAATCTAGGCGGGACCCTTAGGTTATGTTGTCGGTGGCCGCTGTCTTGCCTGTAATTTGCCATTATATTGCAGTGTGTGAGCCCAGTGTGTATCATTCCCTATTATAGTAGACATTGTGTTGGGAGCACGGACTGCGCCGTCACCCTGAGCCTGACATCTGCGAGTCACTTACCGGGAGATAATTGTGTGGGAAGATGGATAAATGTAGGTGATTATGGCGCGGGCGGTGTGACTGCAGAACTGGTTTTTCCACTTTAGATGTTTCCATAGGGCGCACAGATAAGAGGCTTGTTATTACATTATATTATATCCATTGTCTGCCTCTCGTGTTGTCAGAAGAAATATTTATACTCTACTTTACCAGATCTTGTCAGTAATATGGAAAGTGTCTGTGTGAGAGTCCTGACAATCAGGTCATGTGGTGTTATGGAGGGCAGCCATGGTCTTCAGTATTACTCTGGAGGACTAGCAGAAGATCTAAAGACACACAAAGTGCTAGAATACAGTCTCCTATACTGCAAGTCCCGCTTTATTAGAACAAGGCTCCTCTGTGTCCTCTGAAGGGCCGGTCCTGTCCTGCAGCAAACACAACCTATTCATTTCTAAGGACACTGTGTAATGCTTCATTTCCCCTATGGTGGCGCTGCAGGGAAACTGAACAATTGCCAAGGTGTCTTTACACCAGTTGAATGCCCTCAGTGCCAGGCACCGGGCCATCCATATTGTCTACCTCTTATTTCCACTTTACTGTCCTGGGCTCATTGGGATTGTGAAAGTCTCCATTTCTTTCTAAATGAACCCCGGCAGAGGAGAGAAAGGGGACAGGGACTGTACATCAGACTTGTAGGGGTAGGTGGGTATGACGTGCACTAGGGCAGTTAGGAGTTAATGGTAGTATTCATGGAGCACTGGGGCAGAAAGGGGTTAATGGCGGCATTCCTTGTGAACTAGGGCAGATAGGGGTTAATGGCGATATTCCTGGTGCACTAGGGCAGTAAGGTGTTAATAGCAGTATCCCTGGTGCATTGGGACAGTAATGGGTTAATAGCAGTACCCCTGGTGCACTGGGACAGTAAAGGGTTAATAGCAGTACCCCTGGTGCACTGGGATAGTAAAGGGTTAATAGCAGTACCCCTGGTGCACTAGGGCAGTAAGGGGTTAATAGCAGTATCCCTGGTGCACTAGGGCAGTCAGGGGTTAATAGCAGTACCCCTGGTGCACTGGGACAGTAAAGGGTTAATAGCAGTACCCCTGGTGCACTGGGATAGTAAAGGGTTAATAGCAGTACCCCTGGTGCACTAGGGCAGTAAGGGGTTAATAGCAGTATCCCTGGTGCACTAGGGCAGTAAGGGGTTAATAGCAGTATCCCTGGTGCACTGAGACACTAAGATCAGAACAAGGGACTTGAATTTCTCCCTCTCTGATAAAAATGATGAAATAATTCCTGCAGTGTAGCAGGTGTAGGGGCAGGTGTAGGGGCAGGGGCGGGTGTAGGGGCAGGGGCAGTCATAGGGGCAGTCATAGGGGAAGGGGCAGGTGTAGAGGCAGGGGCAGTCATAGGGGCAGGTGTAAGGGCAGTCGTAGGGGCAGGGGCAGTCATAGGGGCAGGGGCTGTCGTAGGGGCAGGTGTAGGGGCAGGGGTAGTCATAGGGGCGGGGCAGCATAGCTCGGCCAAACTTAGGATATATTTATGATATTTTGGGCAATTCATTGAAACAATTTGCTTTTTCTTCAGAATTATTTACAAGATTCCAGTCTTTAGAGATTTGCTGCATTGACTTCAAGGCTGAGGCCCCATGATGCAAAAACACAGTTTTTTGTTGCAGATTTTTCTATAGATCCACAGGGATCAAAAAGATTTCTTAATCCCTCTTGCCCAGACTGGAGAACCCCTTTTGGTCCATTCACTTATTGGATATAGATGGAGATTGTAAGAATTTCACCTCCATAACTCTTAGGTAGAAACTAACTAATAACTAACTAATTAATTAATTAACTCCTATGGGACACTGATAGACTAAGATGTTGGAGGACACATGGGATGACCCTGCCAACTGCAGCTCTAGTCTTATAGACTCTTCTCTACTGATTCTATCAAAGTAGGATTTTTTTCTGTAGCCCCCACCATTCCCGAGCAATCAGTGCTGCTAAGGGAGGGGTCTTATATGTATTATTATACTGAGTGAGAGCCATAAAGGGGCATTATATTATGTAGGGCCACAAAAGGGTAGTATACTATGTGGGGCCACAAGGAGGCAGTATACTGAGTGGTGCCACAAGGGAGCATTATAATGTGTGAGCCAATCAAGAGGCATTATACAATGTGAGAGCCACTATGGGGGCAGTATACTGTACGGCGGCCACATTGGGGGCATTATATAGGGTGGAGGGGCGCAGAATAAGGACCCTAGCCCGCTGCACTAATTTCTCCAGACAATGCATTACACGTAAAAAGGGGTGGGGCATGTAATTAGGGGCGTGGCTTGGTAACATTTTGTCGCACTCCACGCATCCCTGGCCATTAGATCCTAAATAGTTTCCAAAAGTCGTCACCCTCTGACACCTCACGGTCATATACGGTGGCCCTGGTCAGTTATATATATATATATATATATAAGGCCGGGGACATGTATCTGAGATGGTATATACTGTAAATGATAAGGCCGAGGACATGTATCTGAGGTGGTATATATATATATGATAAGGCCGGGGACATGTATCTGAGATGGTATATACTGTAAATGATAAGGCCGAGGACATGTATCTGAGGTGGTATATATATATATGATAAGGCCGGGGACATGTATCTGAGATGGTATATACTGTAAATGATAAGGCCGGGGACATGTATCTGAGGTGGTATATAAATGATATAAATATATATATATATATATATATATATATATATATATATATATATATATATATATATAAGGCCGGGGACATGTATCTGAGGTGGTATATATATATATAAGGGCCGGGGACATGTATCTGAGGTGGTATATACTGTAAATGATAAGGCCGGGGACATGTATCTGAGGTGGTATATATATATAAGGGCCGGGGACATGTATCTGAGGTGGTATATACTGTAAATGATAAGGCCGGGGACATGTATCTGAGGTGGTATATATATATAACGGCCGGGGACATGTATCTGAGATGGTATATACTGTAAATGATAAGGCCGGGGACATGTATCTGAGGTGGTATATAAATTATATATATATATATATATATATATATATATATATATATATAAGGCCGGGGATGTATCTGAGGTGGTATATACTGTAAATGATAAGGCCGGGGACATGTATCTGAGGTGGTATATATATATATATGATAAGGCCGAGGACATGTATCTGAGGTGGTATATATATGATTAGGCCGGGGACATGTATCTGAGGTGGTATATAAATTATATATATATATATATATATATATATATATATATATATATATATATATATAATATATATATATATATATATTATATATATATATATATATATATATATATATATATATATATATATATATATATATATATATATATATATATATAGGGCCTTATATATATAAGGCCTTATATATATATAAGGCCGGGGATGTATCTGAGGTGGTATATACTGTAAATGATAAGGCCAGGGACATGTATCTGAGGTGGTATATATATATATATATATATATATATATATATATATATATATGATAAGGCCGGGGACATGTATCTGAGATGGTATATACTGTAAATGATAAGGCCAGGGACATGTATCTGAGGTGGTATATACATGATACGGCCGGGGACATGTATCTGAGGTGGTGTATAAATGATATATATATATATAAGGCCGGGGACATGTATCTGAGATGGTATATACATGATACGGCCGGGGACATGTATCTGAGGTGGTATATATATAATAAGGCCGGGGACATGTATCTGAGATGCTATATATATATGATAAGGCCGGGGACATGTATCTGAGATGCTATATATATACAAGGCCGGGGACATGTATCTGGTGTGGTATATATATGATATGGCCGGGGACATGTATCTGAGGTGGTATATATATAATAAGGCCGGGGACATGTATCTGAGATGCTATATATATACAAGGCCGGGGACATGTATCTGAGGTGGAATATAAATGATATATATATACAAGGCCGGGGACATGTATCTGAGATGGTATATACATGATATGGCCGGGGACATGTATCTGAGGTGGTATATATATGATATGGCCGGGACATGTATCTGAGGTGGTATATAAATGATATATATATACAAGGCCGGGGACATGTATCTGAGATGGTATATACATGATACGGCCGGGGACATGTATCTGAGGTGGTATATATATGATAAGGCCGGGGACATGTATCTGAGGGGGTATATATATAATAAGGCCGGGGACATGTATCTGAGATGCTATATATATATTATAAGGCCGGGGACATGTATCTGAGGTGGTATATAAATGATATATATATACAAGGCCGGGGACATGTATCTGGTGTGGTATATATATGATATGGCCGGGGACATGTATCTGAGGTGGTATATATATAATAAGGCCGGGGACATGTATCTGAGATGCTATATATATACAAGGCCGGGGACATGTATCTGAGGTGGTATATAAATGATATATATATACAAGGCCGGGGACATGTATCTGAGATGGTATATACATGATATGGCCGGGGACATGTATCTGAGGTGGTATATATATGATATGGCCGGGACATGTATCTGAGGTGGTATATATATGATATGGCCGGGGACATGTATCTGAGGTGGTATATAAATGATATATATATACAAGGCCGGGGACATGTATCTGAGATGGTATATACATGATATGGCCGGGGACATGTATCTGAGGTGGTATATATATGATATGACCGGGACATGTATCTGAGGTGGTATATATATGATAAGGCCGGGGACATGTATCTGAGGTGGTATATATATGATATGGCCGGGACATGTATCTGAGGTGGTATATATATGATAAGGCCGAGGACATGTATCTGAGGTGGTATATATATGATAAGGCCGGGGACATGTATCTGAGGGGGTATATATATAATAAGGCCGGGGACATGTATCTGAGATGCTATATATATATGATAAGGCCGGGGACATGTATCTGAGATGCTATATATATACAAGGCCGGGGACATGTATCTGGTGTGGTATATATATGATATGGCCGGGGACATGTATCTGAGGTGGTATATATATAATAAGGCCGGGGACATGTATCTGAGATGCTATATATATACAAGGCCGGGGACATGTATCTGAGGTGGTATATAAATGATATATATATACAAGGCCGGGGACATGTATCTGAGATGGTATATACATGATATGGCCGGGGACATGTATCTGAGGTGGTATATATATGATATGGCCGGGGACATGTATCTGAGGTGGTATATATATAATAAGGCCGGGGACATGTATCTGAGATGCTATATATATACAAGGCCGGGGACATGTATCTGAGGTGGTATATAAATGATATATATATACAAGGCCGGGGACATGTATCTGAGATGGTATATACATGATATGGCCGGGGACATGTATCTGAGGTGGTATATATATGATATGGCCGGGACATGTATCTGAGGTGGTATATAAATGATATATATATACAAGGCCGGGGACATGTATCTGAGATGGTATATACATGATATGGCCGGGGACATGATCTGAGATGGTATATACATGATATGGCCGGGGACATGTATCTGAGATGGTATATACATGATATGGCCGGGGACATGTATCTGAGGTGGTATATATATGATATGGCCGGGACATGTATCTGAGGTGGTATATATATGATATGGCCGGGGACATGTATCTGAGGTGGTATATATATGATATGGCCGGGACATGTATCTGAGATGGTATATACATGATATGGCCGGGGACATGTATCTGAGATGGTATATACATGATATGGCCGGGGACATGTATCTGAGGTGGTATATACATGATATGGCCGGGGACATGTATCTGAGGTGGTATATATATGATATGGCCGGGACATGTATCTGAGGTGGTATATATATGATACGGCCGGGGACATGTATCTGAGGTGGTATATAAATGATATATGTATACAAGGCCGGGGACATGTATCTGAGATGGTATATACATGATAAGGCCGGGGACATGTATCTGAGGGGGTATATATATGATATGGCCGGGACATGTATCTGAGGTGGTATATACATGATACGGCTGGGGACATGTATGAAGGTGAGTGGAGGAGGTGACTTCCCCTTTAAGCTGTATACAGTACACACAGCAGTGTTATGGTCGGACACAGCGGAGCCGGAGCAGGTCGGTCTCACCTGGAGCATGGCTGTATATAACACCCAGGACTCACCTGTCCATCACACAGCCCCGCACTCACTGACTACACAGCATGGCCACCAAAGTGGAGGTGAGGGTCAGTGGCCACCAGGCCAACATGGCAGCAGCCCGGGAACACGTCATGGCCGTCACCAGAGATTATATTAACCAGCCCCGACTCTGTAAGTACCTGGCAGAGATATAGAGACAGTATATCTGTGTGTGTATATACATCTAGTATATAGTAGTACAGGCTGTAAGGTCTAGAGGTGCTGTATATAATGTGTGATACTGTCTGCTGAGCCAGGTATCTAAAGCTGTTTGTGTGATACTGTCTAGTGTAGCCGATCATAAATGAATCCGCCCTATATATCCTAGTCTAATGTGTGATACAGCCCAGTCCAGTGTATCTAAGCCTCCCCTGTGTGATACAGTCCAGTGTATCTAAGCCTCCCCTGTGTGATACAGTCCAGTGTATCTCTTATATGTGATACCGTCCAGTGTATCTAAGCCTCCCCTGTGTGATACAGTCCAGTGTATCTAAGCCTCTCCTGTGTGATACAGTCCAGTGTATCTCTTATATGTGATACCGTCCAGTGTATCTAAGCCTCTCCTGTATGATACAGTCCAGTGTATCTCTTATATGTGATAAAGTCCAGTGTATCTAAGCCTCTCCTGTGTGATACAGTCCAGTGTATCTCATATGTGTGGTACAGTCCGGTGTATCTAAGCCTCTCCTGTGTGATACAGTCCGGTGTATCTAAGCCTCTCCTGTGTGATACAGTCCAGTGTATCTCTTATGTGTGATACAGTCTGGTGTATCTAAGCCTCTTTTGTGTGATACAGTCCAGTGTATCTCATATGTGTGGTACAGTCCGGTGTATCTAAGCCTCTCCTGTGTGATACAGTCCAGTGTATCTCTTATATGTGATACAGTCCAGTGTATCTAAGCCTCTCCTGTGTGATACAGTCCAGTGTATCTCTTATATGTGATGCAGTCCAGTGTATCTAAGCCTCTCCTGTGTGATACAGTCCAGTGTATCTCTTATGTGTGGTACAGTCCAGTGTATCTAAGCCTCTCCTGTGTGATACAGTCCAGTGTATCTCTTATATGTGATACAGTCCAGTGTATCTAAGCCTCTCCTGTGTGATACAGTCCGGTGTATCTAAGCCTCTCCTGTGTGATACAGTCCAGTGTATCTCTTATATGTGATACAGTCCAGTGTATCTAAGCCTCTCCTGTGTGATACAGTCCAGTGTATCTAAGCCTCTCCTGTGTGATACAGTCCAGTGTATCTAAGCCTCTCCTGTGTGATACAGTCCAGTGTATCTAAGCCTCTCCTGTGTGATACAGTCCAGTGTATCTCTTATATGTGATGCAGTCCAGTGTATCTAAGCCTCTCCTGTGTGATACAGTCCAGTGTATCTCTTATGTGTGGTACAGTCCAGTGTATCTAAGCCTCTCCTGTGTGATACAGTCCAGTGTATCTCTTATATGTGATACAGTCCAGTGTATCTAAGCCTCTCCTGTGTGATACAGTCCGGTGTATCTAAGCCTCTCCTGTGTGATACAGTCCAGTGTATCTCTTATATGTGATACAGTCCAGTGTATCTAAGCCTCTCCTGTGTGATACAGTCCAGTGTATCTAAGCCTCTCCTGTGTGATACAGTCCAGTGTATCTAAGCCCCTCCTGTGTGATACAGTCCAGTGTATCTAAGCCTCTCCTGTGTGATACAGTCCAGTGTATCTAAGCCCCTCCTGTGTGATACAGTCCAGTGTATCTATATGTGATACAGTGTTAGGCAGCGGTGCAGCCTATTATTATATATAGTATGTGCAGATCACGTCATGCTCCTGTGCCTCAGTTGTTCCTCTGGATAATTACGAGCTCTCAG
>NC_134265.1:361407160-361410731 GCF_031893055.1 Leptodactylus fuscus
GCGGGGTGTGTGCAGCTGTGTTACTTGTTTCCTGGATGATGTCAAGCAGAGCTGATTCCATGTGACATAATTCCTATATTGGGTCGGGGGTCCGGCGGCTCATGGCTTCTCCTCTATCACATACCATGCCTGACGGTGTGAAAATGATTAGCAGCTCATTACTGCCCCTCAGCTCTCCGCCTCATCAACCCTCATTGTTCTCCACCAGACTTATACACTTCTATTCGCTTTTCATGACTTCAGCTGGATTCGAAACTAACATGGCGGACGCCATCAGCACTAGTGTATGGGCCGCGGTGGTCCGCAAGTGCCAATGTGACTCTCAGCCATCGTCCTTCAAGAGCCCTTATATAAGAGGTTACATAGAAGAGCTTATAAATAATACACATACAATATGCACACAGATTGTATATAGTGTCCTATCTACAGGTTATAGAGCAGATTGTATATAGTGTCCTATCTACAGGTTATAGAGGAGCAGATTGTATATAGTGTCCTATCTACAGGTTATAGAGCAGATTGTATATAGTGTCCTATCTACAGGTTATAGAGCAGATTGTATATAGTGTCCTATCTACAGGTTATAGAGCAGATTGTATTATAGTGTCCTATCTACAGGTTATAGAGGGGCAGATTGTATATAGTGTCCTATCTACAGGTTATAGAGGAGCAGATTGTATATAGTGTCCTATCTACAGGTTATAGAGGAGCAGATTGTATATAGTGTCCTATCTACAGGTTATAGAGGGGCAGATTGTATATAGTGTCCCTATCTACAGGTTATAGAGGAGCAGATTGTATATAGTGTCCTATCTACAGGTTATAGAGGAGCAGATTGTATATAGTGTCCTATCTACAGGTTATAGAGCAGATTGTATATAGTGTCCTATCTACAGGTTATAGAGGGGCAGATTGTATATAGTGTCCTATCTACAGGTTATAGAGGAGCAGATTGTATATAGTGTCCTATCTACAGGTTATAGAGGAGCAGATTGTATATAGTGTCCTATCTACAGGTTATAGAGGAGCAGATTGTATATAGTGTCCCTATCTACAGGTTATAGAGGGGCAGATTGTATATAGTGTCCTATCTACAGGGTATAGAGCAGATTGTATATAGTGTCCTATCTACAGGTTATAGAGGGGCAGATTGTATATAGTGTCCTATCTACAGGTTATAGAGGGGCAGATTGTATATAGTGTCCTATCTACAGGTTATAGAGGGGCAGATTGTATATAGTGTCCTATCTACAGGTTATAGAGGGGCAGATTGTATATAGTGTCCTATCTACAGGTTATAGAGGGGCAGATTGTATATAGTGTCCTATCTACAGGTTATAGAGGGGCAGATTGTATATAGTGTCCTATCTACAGGTTATAGAGGAGCAGATTGTATATAGTGTCCTATCTACAGGTTATAAAGGAGCAGATTGTATATAGTGTCCTATCTACAGGTTATAGAGGAGCAGATTGTATATAGTGTCCTATCTACAGGTTATAGAGGAGCAGATTGTATATAGTGTCCTATCTACAGGATATAGAGGAGCAGATTGTATATATTGTCCCTATCTACAGGTTATAGAGGAGCAGATTGTATATAGTGTCCTATCTACAGGTTATAGAGGAGCAGATTGTATATAGTGTCCTATCTACAGGTTATAGAGGAGCAGATTGTATATAGTGTCCTATCTACAGGTTATAGAGGAGCAGATTGTATATAGTGTCCTATCTACAGGTTATAGAGGAGCAGATTGTATATAGTGTCCTATCTACAGGTTATAGAGCAGCAGATTGTATATAGTGTCCTATCTACAGGTTATAGAGCAGATTGTATATAGTGTCCTATCTACAGGTTATAGAGGAGCAGATTGTATATAGTGTCCTATCTACAGGATATAGAGGAGCAGATTGTATATATTGTCCTATCTACAGGTTATAGAGGAGCAGATTGTATATAGTGTCCTATCTACAGGTTATAGAGGAGCAGATTGTATATAGTGTCCTATCTACAGGTTATAGAGGAGCAGATTGTATATAGTGTCCCTATCTACAGGTTATAGAGGAGCAGATTGTATATAGTGTCCTATCTACAGGTTATAGAGGAGCAGATTGTATATAGTGTCCTATCTACAGGTTATAGAGCAGCAGATTGTATATAGTGTCCTATCTACAGGTTATAGAGCAGATTGTATATAGTGTCCTATCTACAGGTTATAGAGGAGGCAGATTGTATATAGTGTCCTATCTACAGGTTATAGAGGAGCAGATTGTATATAGTGTCCTATCTACAGGTTATAGAGGAGCAGATTGTATATAGTGTCCTATCTACAGGTTATAGAGGAGCAGATTGTATATAGTGTCCTATCTACAGGTTATAGAGGAGCAGATTGTATATAGTGTCCTATCTACAGGTTATAGAGCAGATTGTATATAGTGTCCTATCTACACGTTATAGAGCAGATTGTATATAGTGTCCTATCTACAGGTTATAGAGGAGCAGATTGTATATAGTGTCCTATCTACAGGTTATAGAGGGGGCAGATTGTATATAGAGTGTCCTATCTACAGGTTATAGAGCAGATTGTATATAGTGTCCTATCTACAGGTTATAGAGCAGATTGTATATAGTGTCCTATCTACAGGTTATAGAGGAGCAGATTGTATATAGTGTCCTATCTACAGGTTATAGAGCAGATTGTATATAGTGTCCTATCTACAGGTTATAGAGCAGATTGTATATAGTGTCCTATCTACAGGTTATAGAGCAGATTGTATATAGTGTCCTATCTACAGGTTATAGAGCAGATTGTATATAGTGTCCTATCTACAGGTTATAGAGCAGATTGTATATAGTGTCCTATCTACAGGTTATAGAGGAGCAGATTGTATATAGTGTCCTATCTACAGGTTATAGAGCAGATTGTATATAGTGTCCTATCTACAGGTTATAGAGGGGCAGATTGTATATAATGTCCTATCTACAGGTTATAGAGCAGATTGTATATATAGTGTCCTATCTACAGGTTATAGAGCAGATTGTATATAGTGTCCTATCTACAGGTTATAGAGGGCAGATTGTATATATAGTGTCCTATCTACAGGTTATAGAGCAGATTGTATATAGTGTCCTATCTACAGGTTATAGAGCAGATTGTATATAGTGTCCTATCTACAGGTTATAGAGCAGTATTGTATATAGTGTCCTATCTACAGGTTATAGAGGCAGACTGTATATAGTGTCCTATCTACAGGTTATAAGAGCAGATTGTATATAGTGTCCTATCTACAGGTTATAGAGCAGATTGTATATAGTGTCCTATCTACTAGGTTATAGAGGAGCAGATTGTATATAGTGTCCTATCTACAGGTTATAGAGGGAGCAGATTGTATATAGTGTCCTATCTACAGGTTATAGAGCAGATTGTATATAGTGTCCTATCTATAGGTTATAGAGGAGCAGATTGTATATAGTGTCCTATCTACAGGTTATAGAGCAGATTGTATATAGTGTTCCTAATCTACAGGTTATAGAGGGGCAGATTGTATATAGTGTCCCTATCTACAGGTTATA